>NC_079376.1:1690000-1695000 GCF_021018895.1 Seriola aureovittata | reverse complement strand
TATCTCTTTGTATTTGTTTTTTATCTCTTTGTATTTGTTTTTATCTCTTTGTATTTGTTTTTATCTCTTTGTGTTTGTTTTTATCTCTTTGTGTTTGTTTTTATCTCTTTGTGTTTGTTTTTTATCTCTGTTTGTTTTTCATGTTTGTTTTTCATCTCTTTGTTTGTTTTTTATCTCTTTGTGTTTGTTTTTATCTCTTTGTTTTTTATCTGTTTGTGTTTGTTTTTATCTTTGTGTTTTTTCATCTCTTTGTGTTTGTTTTTATCTCTTTGTGTTTGTTTTTATCTCTTTGTTGTTTTTTATCTCTTTGTATTTGTTTTTCATCTGTTTGTATTTGTTTTTTATCTCTTTGTATTTGTTTTTTATCTCTTTGTATTTGTTTTTCATCTCTTTGTTTTTATCTCTTTGTATTTGTTTTTTATCTCTTTGTATTTGTTTTTATCTCTTTGTATTTGTTTTTCATCTCTTTGTGTTTGTTTTTATCTCTTTGTATTTGTTTTTTATCTCTTTGTATTTGTTTTTCATCTCTTTGTTTTTCATCTCTTTGTTTTTTATCTCTTTGTGTTTGTTTTTATCTCTTTGTTGTTTTTATCTCTTTGTGTTTGTTTTTATCTCTTTGTGTTTGTTTTTCATCTCTTTGTTTTTCATCTCTTTGTTTGTTTTTTATCTCTTTGTGTTTGTTTTTATCTCTGTTTGTTTTTTATCTCTTTGTGTTTGTTTTTTATCTCTTTGTGTTTGTTTTTATCTCTTTGTGTTTGTTTTTCATCTCTTTGTATTTGTTTTCATCTCTTTGTGTTTGTTTTATCTCTTTGTGTTTGTTTTTATCTCTTTGTAGTTTTTATCTGTTTGTATTTGTTTTTCATCTCTTTGTGTTTGTTTTTATCTCTGTGTTTGTTTTTTATCTCTTTGTGTTTGTTTTTATCTCTTTGTGTTTGTTTTTATCTCTTTGTTGTTTTTATCTCTTTGTGTTTGTTTTTATCTCTTTGTGTTTGTTTTTCATCTCTTTGTTTTTCATCTCTTTGTTTGTTTTTTATCTCTTTGTGTTTGTTTTTCATCTCTGTATTTGTTTTTATCTTTGTGTTTGTTTTTGTCTTTGTGTTTGTTTTTATCTCTTTGTGTTTTTTTTATCTCTTTGTGTTTGTTTTTATCTCTTTGTGTTTGTTTTTATCTCTTTGTAGTTTTTATCTGTTTGTGTTTGTTTTTATCTCTTTGTGTTTTTTTTTTATCTCTTTGTGTTTGTTTTTATCTTTGTGTTTGTTTTTTATCTCTTTGTGTTTGTTTTTCATCTGTTTGTATTTGTTTTCATCTCTTTGTGTTTGTTTTTCATCTGTTTGTATTTGTTTTTTATCTCTTTGTATTTGTTTTTCATCTCTTTGTGTTTGTTTTTATCTCTTTGTATTTGTTTTTTATCTCTTTGTATTTGTTTTTCATCTCTTTGTGTTTGTTTTTATCTCTTTGTATTTGTTTTTTATCTCTTTGTATTTGTTTTTTATCTTTGTATTTGTTTTTCATCTCTTTGTGTTTGTTTTTATCTCTGTATGTTTTTTATCTCTTTGTGTTTGTTTTTATCTCTTTGTTGTTTTTATCTCTTTGTGTTTGTTTTTATCTCTTTGTGTTTGTTTTTCATCTCTTTGTTTGTTTTTTATCTCTTTGTGTTTGTTTTTCATCTCTGTATTTGTTTTTATCTTTGTGTTTGTTTTTTATCTCTTTGTTTGTTTTTTATCTGTTTGTGTTTGTTTTTATCTGTTTGTGTTTTTTTTCATCTCTTTGTGTTTGTTTTGATCTCTTTGTGTTGTTGTTGTTGTTGTTGTTGTTGTTGTTGTCATCCTATGATTGAGTTTCCTTAAAGAAATATTAACAGTCACTATAAAACGACCTCAGAGACACATCTCTTTCAGACCAGATGTTTTTGTTCACTCACCTGTGTCCAGGTGATCCACGGGTCGTCCACAGAGACACCTGCAGGTTCTGCTCCAGAATGTGTCACAGCCAAATTATATTTATAATATTTATTACCACCTATTTGTAAATATCATTAATGAGCTGGATGTAAACAGCAGGCTGCTGGTTCCTCTCTCTCTCTCTCTCTCTGTTCCCGCCTCATCCAGGAGTCCCGGGAAAAAGAGCATCACACACTGCGCAGTGAGGGCTCGTGCCGCCCACAGGCTCAGTCACGGTCAATAACCAGCGGCTCGTGATGTTTCGCGCGGCACATTCCGCTTAACGTTAAATCAGCTGCGGTTTGTCAGACTGAGACCGGAAAACAGCCCGGATACCATCAAAATAAAAGCCTAAACTGAGGAAAGTTGTGATGTGAGTAATGGATTATGTAATAACTTCCCACAGCTGGTGTAAACCCCAAACCAAACAAACAACAATAAATCAATATGTGCAATAATTTAACTCACTATCTGTGTATTATCACTTATCTGCTGCTTTTTTTATATGTCTGTATTTAGATTGTACATGTTATTATATGATTAATCTTTAAATAATAATAATAATAATAATAATAATAACAAACAAACACTGCAGACTTTTCTCATAGTTTTCACTCTTCACCTGCTGATGTAATAAAACATTAGAAACTTGAACGTGCCGTCCATAAATAAACAAAGACTGGGCCGAGTAAGGTCAATATATTGATCTTGAGAGAGGAGGACATGTGAAGGTCAATATATTGATCTTATTACCAACAATAAAGATAAATATTAACTCACTCTAAAAAAATTCATATTCACAGTAAATGATACGAATCCGCTTTAAAATTGAAGTGAGTCTCTCTGGTCCAGGATCCATCCATCCACCAAGTTCAGTGCAAATTGATTCTGTACTTTTTTTTGCATAATCCCGCTGAGACATAAACAGACACAGTTTTGTGGTCAAAGGTCAAAAGTGTCGAGGTTGTGGCGACCTCACAAAACACGGTTTTGGCAAAATATCTGCGCAACACCTTGAGGGAATTTCTTCAAATTTGACAAAAAAAAAAAACGTTCACCTGAACTCGAGGATAAATTGATTGAATTTTAGTGGCTAAAGGTCAAAGGTCAAGGTTGTAGTGACCTCATAAAACATGATTTCAGCCTTACGTACGCAATATCTTAAGAACTCTTCAAGCGAATCCCTTCAAATTTGGCTCTAACGTTCACTTGGAGTCAAGGATGAACTGATTAGATTTTGGTGGTCAAAGGTTCAAAGGTCAGTGTGACCTCACAAAACACTTTTTAGGCATTACTCAAGACTCTGGATGAACAGGGATGTAACCTGGAACTAGTCTGAGTGGGGGAGGGATACAACCACGAGGAGGTGGTTCTAAGTTTGTGAATAAAACGCTTTTATTTTATTTTATATAAAAGCAGAGTTAGTTTTCACCGTCTCTTAAAGATGATTTTGAACCTTTCCTGATCTTTAAAACACCTGAAGCTGCAGAAACTTTCTGAGTTAGATAAACAAGCTCTAAAGGACTAAAACTATTCAGAAACCTTGTATCTCCGGGGGGGTCGCGACCCACAGGTTGGTGACAGCCTCAGTCTGAAACACTAATAGAATTTATCCGGCGTATGAAAAGTTTTTACCTGCTGAGTCTGCTGTTGGAAAACAGCCATAAAAGCACCGCAACGTTTGGTCGCTGCTCTTTATTTTGAAATGACCGTTCCGGAAGCCGCGTCGTTTCCCACTCTGTCCGTCTTTGCCGCTCGGTTCGCTCGGTGACGTCTCTCACCGGTAAAACCCACCGAAGAGTCGACCGGACTCGCCACGTCTCCTTCTTCTTCTTCTCCTTCTTCTTCTTCTTCTTCTTCTTCTTCTTCGCCGGAGCGCACAGCGACATCACGGCATCACGGATCCCCGACCCCAGTCCTCCTCTCCCCGGCCGGACGGGCCGCGACGAGCCGCTGACGGCAAGGACAGGACGCGGAGCGGGAACCGCTTCACCTCAGGATGATGGATGTAACTCCGGTACCGACCAGCGGACACGGAGCCCGGTGGACTCGGCGGAGGGGCAGCGGGGACGCGTGAACAGCCTCCCGGTTGGAGGATACTGACGCACCGGCGGTTTTTCTTGAATTTTAATCTTTTTTCCACAATGTCACCATCAAGGAGACGCGGCTGAGGCACCTGCTCCTCCTCGCGGATCCCCGCTGCCCGTCATCCTCCTGGACGGTTCCCGAAGCTTCCAGCTAACGTTAGATCCGGTATGAACGGAACCGGACCTTCCTGTCACATCTGACCGGGAGTTTTGGGGGGTTTGTCGTGGCGGGCTGCCGGCGGGGAAACGTTTGGATTTTGTGGATGAGAACCGGTCACCGGGCCGGATTCCGTGCGGAGGGACGCGGGTCGGAGCGGCGGAGGAGGAGGGAGGAGGAGCAGCGGCGGGGAACCGAACTCACAACCTCATCCCCGGGGGGAGAGAAGCAGCGAGGCGGCCAGAGGAGGATGTAAAGATGGGTTTAGTTTTCGGTCTCCTGTGGCTGTTTACCGGCTTCCTGCAAGGCGTGCACGGCCAGGGCGTGTACGGTAAGACGTCACTAACACACGGTTAACATGTCGGACATTCACAAACACGGAGACACGTTTAAATGTGACGGTTTTAACTGCAGCGGCGTTTAACCCGGAATACAACACACAGCAACTTGACCTTGTGAGGGATTTAGAGTGTGTGTGTGTGTGTGTGTGTGTGTGTGTGTGTGTGTGTGTGTGTGTGTGTGTGTGTGTGTGTGTTGCTGCCTTGCTCATTCAGTCATGTTACATTAATGCCTGGCCTAGGGGCACAACAGGTAGGCTGCTACACACACACACACACACACACACACACACACACACACACACACACACACACACACACACACACACACACACACACACACACATGTGATTACCAGGCCAGTGATAATGATGCTTCCTGATGGAGTCTCCTGTGTGATGTTCAGTATTAACAGTGTCAGTATCAGGTGTGCTGTGGATCCATGATGCTGTGTTGTACAGTGTGTGTGTGTGTGTGT
>NC_079376.1:1655000-1685000 GCF_021018895.1 Seriola aureovittata | reverse complement strand
CTTTGATGAAATCATGAACTCTCCATATTTGACCTGTTCTCACTTTACCTTCTCGGGGAAATTGGGATTAATTATAATTGTTTCTTAATTACCCTCTCTCTCCCAGCTGTGGAGAGTTTCCTCGCAACCAGGAAACGCCGCTCACTCCGCCATTGTTACCCCCCCCCCCCGGACCCCTCCCCCCCTCTTCCCGATGTGTTCCTGTGTTTATCAAGCCATTGGCTGTGGGTTTACTGTGTTAATAAGTGTTAATGTGCAGTAATGAGGATGGAGTGCAGCACATTACTGGGAGCGCTGTTGGCCCACCTCCCGTTTGCTGCCAGTCGGCTGCTCGACGAAGAGGAGGAGGAGGAGGAGGAGGAGGCAGCGGACACACAGAGTCCTGGTTATGAGTCTGGTCCTGGTCCTGGTTCTGGTCAGACCGGGGATCTGACGTCTACATGGACAGAGAGATCTGGTTCTGACGGCTCAGACATCTGGAGCAGCTGTGTTCACGTGTGCAGGATAAAGGTTGATCCAGGTTCCTGAAACAGGATCTAAAACAAACCACATCAAGAGAAGAAGAAGAAAGATGAATATAAAACGTGATCAGAGTGAGACATCCCTCCAAACACAGATCAGGTGAACCGACACGTTGAACTCTTGACCTCCTTCTCACCGTGTTTGGGCGCGCTTGTTTTGCGGGTTGGAGCGGACTGGAGGTGGAGACGGCAGAGTGACACGTCACTGCTCTGCGAACATCTCTGTGACGGGCTCTTTTCTGTTCCACTGAACACTGAGCTGAAGAAATGAACCCATGTCTGCTTGGATTGACTGTGGGAGGAGAAGAAGAAGACAAACTCCCCAGGTGTCAGGTAGAGAAGTGACAGCTGCAGTTCCACTTCCTGTTTGTGTGATGAACAAGGAAACGTTTCTCTGTTACAGGAAGTTGATGAGTGTTGAGACAGGAAGTTCAGGTGTGTTTCTTCAGGACGTGTTGAAGTGTTTGTTCTGAAGATGAAAGTGATCGATGTTTAGCAGATGTTGAGCAGATGTTTAGCAGATGTTGAGCAGATGTTTAGCGGATGTTGAGCAGATGTTTAGCGGAGGACGTTGGCTTGAGACCTTGGGAAGATGCTGGATTTTGATTGGGTAACAACGTCAGATTGATGTTGGCGTGAGACGCCCTGACGTTTAACTTTGGTCCTGTGACATCACAACCTACATTCAACCAATTATCAACATCTAACGTCACTGCGGAGTTACATCACAGTCAACTGAGGAGACAGGAGAGGAGAGGGGGATGAATATTAAGTACATCTTGTCCCAGTGCATGCTGGGAGCTGAGATGATGGAGAGATAAATATGGCCGCCGGTGTGTGGACGCCATTTCTCCGCTGTAATGACGCGTGATGTGTTCACACACGCTGACGTGCTGTGTGTGTGCTGTGTGTGTGTGTGTGTGTGTGTGTGTGTGTGTGTGTGTGTGTGTGTGTGTGTGTGTGTGTGTTAGTGTCACATGGATCATGTTTATGGCTCTCACTGTGTGTTTGGCTGTGATTCATACAGAGGCACAGGAAGTTTACGTCCTCTCACTCATCACACTGACACAGATATAGACCCACTGTGTGTGTGTGTGTGTGTGTGTGTGTGTGTGTGTGTGTGATTCATGCAGGACGTGGTTAGTCATTCGAGCTGCAGCAGAGAAAATAACGAGTGTATGAGATTTAATCTCCCTAATGATGCTCGGGCAGAGAGACGAGCCGCCGCCCCGTCACGTTCTCTACGTTCTGTATGTTCTCTACGTTCTGTATGTTCTATATGTTCTATATGTTCTATATGTTCTATATGTTCTATATGTTCTATGTTCTCACAGTGTCCAGGTCTGTGTTGAGTCTCACTTGCTACTTTTCCACTGAATCCTCCAGGAGCTTGAATTCTTGGGGAGCTGAAGCTCAGTCTTTGTGGAAGGTAAAAGAAATTAAACTCATGAAACCAGAGACAGTCGCTTCACAATATTCAATACCACAATATTTATTTGTCTGAAGTTTCAGTGTGAATCATCAGATGGCAGATAAAAACAATTCAGTGATGCAAGATAGAAAAATATAACATTGACATAAACGTGACTTTACCAGCGTGGCGACGCAGCAGGTCTGGCCCCGCCCCTCGTCTCTGCTCCGTCTCTTCAGTCTGAGAAGAGCCAGAGCTGCTGATGGTGAGATTAAAGAGCAGGAAGACGATCAGATGTGGATCAGCTGTTCGGGCTTTACAGGACGACTCGGATCAAAGAGCGAGGAAACGTTAACGTGCAGCAGCTCGTCTCCGGCAGCAGAGATCCCACCTCGGGGAGACTTATCTCTCCCTGTGTGAGGATTAGGAGGGAATAATACGGCGTACAGTGAGCTTATGTAAGACGTCAGCTCTGAGCTCCGCAGGCTCCTTCAGCCTCCGTCCACCAGCAGCTGCAGCCTGAAGCCCGCGGGACGCAAACATGGTGGAGGAACAGGTGGTCGCTCTTACAACAACTCCAGTTGTGATTCATGTCAGTGATGATCACGTCGACCGCCACACAACAACCTGCAGTTTACAGCTCGAACACGTTCTCTGTAATTACCATCGAATCACCAGGTCATTCTTCTACCTCCAGGAAGTGATTTTTTATAGAACACAGGACACTAAAAATAAAGTGCCCCCCCCCAATGAATCAGAGCAGCTTGTATTTCTTTGGTGTTGTTGCTAGGTAACCACAGCAGCAGCTGTCAGTCATCAGACGGCTGTTGTCTGTCTCCGTCATCGAGGTAAACATGTTTTAGTGCAGTAAACACAAACAATAAGAAAACTCAGACAAAGCAGCGGCTTCTCTGACTCTGCAGTCCTGAAGCCCCGCCCCTGAGGGGCTTTCAGCTGATCTGATTGGACAGGGGCAAGCTGCAAAATTGATTTATTTAGTGGTTATTTTTTAAACTTTGTTTGAATCATATCAGTTCGTTTTCAGTTACAGTACAAAACCTGTTCCATCCGACGATCTTTGTCTTATTTTGAAGTTGAAATGTAGTGTTCACCTCCTCGTGGTCGTATCCCTCCGCCACTCAGACTAGTTCCAGGTCACATCCCTGTTTATCCACAGTCATAAGATATTAAACATTTGTGTGAAATTTTGTCATAATTGCTTTGTGAAGTCTTGAGTCATGGCTAAAAACTGTTTTCTGAGGTCACCATGACCTTGACCTTTGACCTTTAGCCACCAAAATCTAATCAGCTCATCCTTGAGTTGAGGTGAATATTTTTGCCAAATTTGAAGAAGTTCCTTCAAGGTGTTACTGGGATATCATCATCATCATCATCATCATCATCATCATCATCATCATCATCATCATCATCACCACCTGGCATCTTTAACTATAAAATCCCTTCTTCTTCTTCTTGGTTTCCTCCACGTGTTGATGTATTATAATTAGACAGAAGCTCAAGGTTATTTTGTTGGCGTGGTCACTTCTGCTGCAGTTGTAGTTTCTTTGTGCCAGTTGTAGTTTTTTCCCGTTCTCACAGAGTGATCGATCGTTGCTAAACTTAGCGAAGGTTTCTGTTTGTTGTATCAGCCGCTCAGTGGATGAAGAGTAAACTCTGATGACAGAAATGCTAAATCAGAGACTTTTTTTTGCGTCCGACTGAAACAAACTGAAGAGAAAGAAATCTATTCCTCTGTCCGTGAATCCGTCCCTCCTCTCTTCCCAGCTGTCAGAGTTTCCACGCTTCGTTCTTCACATCGTTCCGGCTGATAAAACTGTAAAATGTGAATTTTCTGCCTGGCTGCTTCCCTCCTCCACCTCTCTGTTTCTATCGCCGTCTCTCTGTGTCTGTCAGCGGAGATGAATGGTCCTGACTCGTCTCCTCTCTGTGGCTGAGCGGCGGTGGGACTCGTGGCGCTGCAGCAGGATGCGCTCTGCTCTGCTCTGGTCTGCGGCGCTGCAGCGGCGAGCGTGATGATAATTACAGTGTGAGCGAGGTGAGGATGTGTGTTATCGGGGTCAGGAGGCTGCACGCGCTCAGTCTGATGTTTCTGCAGAGGCTGGAGGTCGTCCAGGTTTCTGCTGTGGGGGAGATAAAAACCAGTGCGACCGGTTCTTCTCTGCTCAGGATCACGTGACTGTTCCATCACAGCTGGATGAGAGACCGTGTCGCACATCTGTCTTTTCCAGGTCACATGGCACTTAATATACCATGACCTCAGAGAATCCTGCTCTCTGATTGGCTGACAGAATCACCCCAGACACCATTCAGGTCAACAGCTTAATCATGGTTCGATATTAAACTGCAGGTAACCATAGCAACAGTTCTGCTGCTTACATCCTGCTACGGTTAATTTACTCAAGGACTTCTACATCCGCCCCAAAGACCTGTAACACCTCCCCGAGGAACTCTACAGCCGTCTGAAGGATGTAAACGATGTCCTGAAGCTCTTCTCCACGCTCCTCAAGTACCCTGAATCTCCTCAGTGATCTTTACACCTTCCTCAAGGAAAACCCCCATTCCTCTAGATCGCTTTCAAGATTGGATAAAACCCATAAAATCCTCCTCCAGGTCCTCAAGGATCACCCCTCGGACCTCCAGGGTCTCCTGAAGGACTCGAAGATGTTTAAAACACTCTCAGACCCATAGGATCTCCTCAGGGACCTCTAGACCTTCCTTGAGAACCCCTTGAATGTTCTATATCACCTTCCTCATGACCTCAGCAACTCTCTAAAAAACCTCTGAAATCTCTTCAAGATCCTCTTACAACTCGTTCTTAGTGACTTTAACAATCTCCTCCAGGTCCTTTGGAACCTTCTCTTCCCAAAACGACTCAAGGTAACTCCTCGACGACTGCCATAAACTTCTCAATGAGCCCAGGACCTCTGCGAGCTGGAACCTTATATTTGACCTCCACAGAAACAATAGAACCTCTTCTAGGAACTACCTCTTCTTTAACCCCTTTCAAATGTTCTTTTACCTCTTCAGGGACCTCTGGTACTTTTTCAAGGACAATCAGAAGATCTTAAAGGTTCAGGAAAACTTCATCAGTGACTTCAGTATCCCCTGGAACCTCCGCAAGAACCCCCAACTTCAGACTCCGAACCCTCCCCCAAGGAACCTCCTACAAGTTTTACACAAGGACTCGTGATCTCTATATAATCTTCTCTTAAGGACTTCTTTCATCTCCACAAGGCCTTTTTAGTGCCAGTGGAAACTTCTCAATGACCTCTAAAGCTTGATCACTTACTTCACTCGCCTCCTGGAGAACCCTGGAACCTCCACCAGGACCTTAGGTTAAGACTCTCACTGGGTTCCCACTCAACCTCAACTCTGACCTCAGGAAACTGTGGGACTTTTTTAAGGATTCATTAACCTCCAGTCGGACCCTTGGAACCTCCTAAAGGACTCTCAAAGCTCCTGGAGTGCTGGTAGAATATTTCTGCAACCGATCAGAGAGCGCCAACACTGCGATTGATCGGCTTTGTTCCTTATTTAAATGTGACGGCCCAGTTAACCAATCAGATGATTTTTCCTCCACACTCTGAACAGTGAATAAAGTCGTCTCTGAGTTCTGTCTGCCGGTTTTCATTCAGCCCTCCGTCTCCCCCGTCTCATTACGTATGCAGAGGGAGCGGCGTTCTGTCAACCAATCAGATGTCTGCAGTTATTCTTAGCCGTCCCACTGACTCGGCAGCTTCTCTGAGAGATCCTCGGTCCAGAAATAGAGCGAGAGAGCTTATGTAACCCAGAGAGAGAGAGAGGGGATGTAAAAGTCTTTCTTTTTGACATGAATAAAACAGTGAAGTTAAATCTGACCTGAGATCAGGAGACAGAGACAGAACCTGTGTGAGATGGAGCCAGATCTGGATCTGGGACAGATAGTGGTTTTAATATTTAGTTTCATGTCTGTCTGTCTTCTCTGTGACATGAATAAATGAGAAGCAGAGGAACCCGCTCTGATCCCCGAATGAACTCTGCACCTGAAGATTAAATAAGGTTTGTAGTTTTTGGTTTTTACAGGTTTTTGCTTTTGAGCCTCAGGTCACATCAGGTCTGGGATCAGTCCAGCTGACCTGGTTCTAGTGAACTCGGGTTAAAGACTGAAATCTGAATTCTATTTGCTTTTTGTGTGCGGACATAAACATCATGATCCTTATTATTTCAGAGACAGTCTGAGCTTCAGGTGTCTGTGTGAGCAGCTGCTGCTTTCACCAGGGAACATCAGTGCCCCCCCCCCCCCCCACCACAGGGGGCGTGGTCTCTCCACACTGTATAGAAAGTCTCTGAACTAACAAACTGCTCGAGATGAATGCGGCACAATAATCGTTTTACCTCCATGATCTTGTTTCATTATCGTTGGAAAATGAAATTAGATGAATCGCTCAGTCTCAGAGGAAAGTTCAACATCTGTGGATCCAGGACCTGAAGGACTGAGGGACGCGCCGGCGTCGGTCAGGTGTTCCTAATGAAGTGATCAGAGACGTAGCAGCAGTGGAAACAGTTCACTTTGTGTTTAGACTGACAGAATAATAATATGAACGTGTGTGTGTGTGTGTGTGTGTGTGTGTGTGTGTGTGTGTGTGTGTGTGTACGTGCTGCCTTCAGGGACAAATGAAATATCCAGAATTGAATCTGCTGTATAAACAGACACACACACATGAACACAACATCACACACTCTGGATGAGGCTGCAGCTCTTCTCTGCTGGAGGATGACTCACTGTGTGTCCACACACACACACACACACACACACACACACCACACACACACACACACACACACACCAGAACAATTCAACAACATTAGAAAGAACTGAACCAGGACCTCATTAGGACCAGACTCTGGTCCCATGAGGTCTACTGGTCCAGACGAGGTCAGTGTCTGTAAGAAAGGGTCCCAAAGAGACAAAAACACACACACACACACACACACAGACACACACACACACACACACACACACACACAACACACACACACACACACACACACACACAGTCAGCCTCAGGCCTGTACAGTAGAGCAGTGAGTCTCTGAGGGTAGAAGGAGCTCGGCCTGATTTAACCACTGTTTGTGTGTGTGTGTGGTGTGTGTGTGTGTGTGTGTGTGTGTGTGTGTGTGTGTGTGTGTGTGTGTGTGTGTGTGTGTCTGTGTCTGTGTCTGTGTGTGTGTGTGTGTGTGTGTGTGTGTGTGTGCAGCTTTAAACCTTCCCCTGCATTAAAGGGATAGAGAGATTAGAGCATTAAAGGGGAGGAAACAGATCTGTGATTTTCGCTGCAGGAGGTCGTTGTGTTTGGAAACAGACGCGCCACGCCGTCCACGCCTCACACCTGTTCCTACAGTCGACATCGCCGCAAACGTAACAATAACTGCGTCTGTGGTGGGCGGGGTCACGATGCTGGCCGTCTCTCGCCTCCATCGGCTCAAACCTCCTCATGTACACCACCTCCTTTATTCCAGGTTTTACTGACGTGTTGGTGGCCTGATCCAAACCCCTCTACAGGAAGTTTGTATCTGTGCAGCTGGTCGATCAGCTGTTTGTGGTCCGGGCAGGTGAAGCAGAGTTTGTGTCGGTGTGATTAAAGGCCGTTAGCGGAGGTTAAACTGACCCACAGGAGGTTTCACCCTCTCTGTTCCCGGCCTGTTTGACCTCTGACGCCGGGCTCGGTGTTGTTTGTTGTTGTTGTGCTGCGGGTCAGATGAGTCTGGAGCTGTGTTTACTGACTGTGTGTGAGAGCACAAACATGGACTCAGGTGGATGTCTCACCTGTCTGATGCTGCTCTCACACCTGTGTTCCCTTTGAGGACTGAACACTGAATCATCCACACTGCTGCTTTCTCAGTGTTTATGTTTTTATTTATTATATTTAATCAATCAACAGAAAATACGTTTACCGTTACACCCCTAGTCCTGACTGAGTCAGACCTGAACCACATCTGATTCAGTGTGACATCACTTCCTGAGGATATCTATCCCTCCAGAATAAAACTCCAGAAAACCACTTAGAAACCAGAGAACAAATGGGCAGTGTGTGTGTGTGTGTGTGTGTGTGTGTGTGTGTGTGTGTGTGCGCGCCACACACTGCATTTTATGACTAAAGCATGAAGGTTTCACAGATAATCTTCACACCCCAAGGTTTTATTTCAGACGTGAAGTTGGTATCTGACCTCTGGTGACCTTGAGAGGTCACTGACCTCAGAATTGCATTTTTTTTTACAGTTTTTGCTCCATCACTCACATTATAATCATGTGTATCTTTGCCAAACTTGCACCTTTGTTCTAATAAAGATGCTTATTTGCTGCTTGTGGCTGTGTGACAATTTTGCTTAGAGCACCATATCTGCAGGGGAACTGCAGACCCCCCCATTTCCACGTGTTAATGAGCTATAGCTTGTTAAAAACACTGACAACTTCTGCTGTGTGTTCTATGGAATCACATGACTAGCTAACACATTAGCGATCATTCTAATCAGAAGCTAACACGCTAGTTTGGTCACACAAGGAGGCTCCGCCCTGTAAAATGCACAATAAGCTACAAGCTTCTGCAATCTGCTGCACTCTAATACTAATGCTTGAGTGCTTTTAATTTGAAACATTTACAGGAAGTGTTGTAAGTTGCTGTAAAGAAACCACCAACAGCTTCGTGTGTCAGTGTTTGAACATTTAAACTGTTGTGGACGTTTCAGTCTCATGATGAAACTTTTGGTTTGTTGTTTTCTGTGATTAAACTTCAGCTGATGTGGAGTTCAAACAGTGAAGATGTTTAAACGGAGCGACGCTCTCACCCGCAGGATTGGATTTGATCTAATTCCTGGTGTAGGAGTGATTTTAAAGACGCAGAGGGGGGAGTGTAATTCCTGAGTTTAGGAGGTGTTGTGTGTTTTCTTGTGTTTTGTATGCTGCAGCTTGTACTGCAGGGATCAGCTGCTGTGCCAGCTCCGGGCCGGATTCATCACTTATTAGGACGTGAACGGTTTGTGGCGCTGCAGAGAGCGCGGGGATTAGGCTAATACCTGGTTTTAGAGGGGAAATGGAAAATACCTGAGCCAGAACAGGATGAGAGGATGGAGGGACGGAGGAGAATACAGATGAAGAAGTGACTGTTAGTTTCACAGTGAAGGAATCAGATTTTTAAGTTTTAATCTGTAACTTTTCCACATTAAAACGTCTAAAAACATCTCGACTTGCGTTTTATATGTTGTTGAGTTCGTACATCATCACAAATGTTTCCAATTCTCAAACCAGAGAAATCTGTGATTTGAATCATGGTGACGTTTCATTGGTCGCCTGTTGATGACATCATCTCCTCTATGATCATGTGTCAGTGTGTTGGTCTGACAGAAGCTCAACATTGACTCTTATGTAGATTTAAGCCACAGACACTTTTTACAGCTCGGTGTTTTCAGCTCGTTATTTGAAGCAGATGATTTTAGTCGCTGGACGTCTGGACCTGAAGTTCTCCGAGAAACAAGGCGAGGAAACGTTCGACAGCTGAGCTCCGGCTGCTGGAGACGTCCGTGTAAACTGCTGTATTCAGTGTTTCTACCAGTTTTAATCCCCTGGTCTGTTTGTTGTGGAGGAGGAAACCTCTGTGAATAATTCAGCTGCTGGTAAAAACCTCTGCTTCATAAGTTATTAAAGAAACAAAGGTGAGCAGTCAGAGTTTCCAGCTGCTCAGAGACGTCACGTGTCCTGAAGAGCGACCGTGAGTCACCGAGCTTTTTTGAAGTTCTTGTTTTTTGGGCATTTTTGCCTTTATTCAGATCAGTCCAGTTGTAACCAGCTGTCACACCTCGTCTCTTTCATGTCACATATTCATTATATTATATTATGTGTTTGTGTTGAACTGTTCAAGTACGGAGAAACAGACCAGGACAAACAGGAGTCAACCACCATCATCATCATCATCATCATCATCATCATCATCATCATCATCATCGTCATCATCATCATCACCATCACCCAGAAAACCCTCCTCCCTCTGTGTCTACGTCTCATTTGATTTTCCAGAAGTTGAAAATCAAAGTGAAGCAAAGTGAATCCTGAGCAAGATCTGTAGTGGGTTCAGGTCTGTAGTGGGTTCAGGTCTGTAGTGGGTTCAGGTCTGTAGTGGGTTCAGATCTGTAGTGGGTTCAGGTCTGTAGTGGGTTCAGATCTGTAGTGGGTTCAGATCTGTAGTGGGTTCAGATCTGTAGTGGGTTCAGGTCTGTAGTGGGTTCAGGTCTGAAGTGGGTTCAGGTCTAAAGTGGGTTCAGGTCTGTAGTGGGTTCAGATCTGTAGTGGGTTCAGGTCTGTAGTGGGTTCAGATCTGTAGTGGGTTCAGATCTGTAGTGGGTTCAGATCTGTAGTGGGTTCAGGTCTAAAGTGGGTTCAGGTCTGTAGTGGGTTCAGATCTGTAGTGGGTTCAGGTCTGTAGTGGGTTCAGATCTGTAGTGGGTTCAGATCTGTAGTGGGTTCAGGTCTGAAGTGGGTTCAGGTCTAAAGTGGGTTCAGGTTTAAAGTGGGTTCAGGTCTGAAGTGGGTTCAGGTCTAAAGTGGGTTCAGGTTTAAAGGGTTTATAGGTCTGGATCTATTCTGGTTCTACTTGAGCGTGTTTCTTTATGGTTCTAGATGAACTCTTCTCTGGTTTCTTGTGGTTCTGGTTCTACTCTGTGTTTCCATGGTTACATCTCAACTCTCCGGTGGTTCAGTTCTATTCACACTCGTTCTGTCTGGTTGGTTCTTCTTTGATGAACAGTTCTGCTGTTCCTCTGAGCCGCTCTTGTTCTGGTTCTGCTGAAACGTTCCTGTGTGTGTGTGTGTGTGTGTGTGTGTGTGTGTGTGTGTGTGTGTGTGTGTGTGTGTGTGTGTGTGATGACATCAGCAGGAAACATTCGCAGAGTCATCGGAGGACAGAGAGAAAAAACCATCCAGAATCTAAAAATAAAAAAAGTGAGAAAAAGTAGGACAACCAGATCATCCACACCTCCTCTCTCCTCCTCCTCCTCCTCCTCTTCCTCTTCTCCTCCTCTCTTCTCCTCCTCCTCTTCCTCTCTTCTCCTCCTCCTCTTCCTCCTCCTCTTCCTCTTCCTCCTCCTCTCTTCTCCTCCTCTCCTCTCTCTTCCTCCTCCTCCTCCTCCTCCTCTTCCTCCTCCTCTGTTCTCCTCCTCCTCTCCCTTCTCCTCTCCTCCTTCTCTCTTCTCCTCCTCTTCCTCTTCCTCCTCCTCCTCCTCCTCTCTCACACCTGCAGACCTGCAGCTGGATCTGGATCAGGGTTAGTGGTCCAGTCTGCTCCTCCTGTCAGTTCAGGATTAATTTCCCTCTGCAGCTCGTTTAAGATCTCACAGCTTTAATTAGCGGAGCCTCCTCAGACTGTTCTCCAGAGTCCTCGGGTCTGAGCTGCAGGTCCAGGTGGACCGTCATTACCTGCAGGTCCAGGTGGACCGTCACACATCACCTGGACCTGCAGGTATGAAAATCAGTGAAACTGAAGTGACTGATGTGGATCCACTTCCTGTTGTGTTTGAGACGTGATGTCGTTGTTGTTTTATCGGCCGTTCTCCTTCACTCAGCTTTGAATTTTAGAAATTTGCAATTTAATTGTTCAAATTTAAATTAAATTTTTTTTAATGTTTTTTAGTTTTAATTTGAATTTTTTTCATTTAAAATATGTTGTTGTTGTTATCGTTGACGCTGCAGCGGATCACCATCAGCGTACTTGATAAAGCAGGTTTTACACCTGACGATGTTCCTGATGTGACCTTGGTTCGGAGGGTCCTGCTGTAGCACCTGAGGCGTGGCCCCGCCCCTTTAGAAGCCACTGTATATACCACCACACTATAGTTCAGGACCAGCTGACGTCCTCATGATCCAGCTCCAAGAAGACGCTGTTCTTTACTGGAGTTTTCAGGGACTCAAACGCCACACTGCCATCTTGCCGCGTGGTTCCCATGACAACAGGTAGAGATGATCCTGCAGGCTCCGTAACAGCCCACTCAGCTCGCAGAGACTCACAGAGCTGTTTGAGTCTGACAGCTGCAGGTAAAGACACAGTCTCTGTCAGGAAACACTTGTGTGTCGCGGCGGCGGCGAGTGGGAGGATCAGAGCAGCGGCAGGTTTAAAGTTTGTTTTGTGGAAAGACGAGAATCAGTTTAAACAGTTTAAATCATGAGAGGGGAAAAGTTTCAGTCTTTAAAGAGACGATGCTGTTACAGTCACTGAGTTCAGTGGGCGGGGCCTCAGGTAGACAGGTAGAAGGGCCCCACCCCTCCCGTATCGGCCGTCAGACTGAGCGAGGTCCCTTCATCTCTTTATCGTTGTCGTGCGTCTCACTGTCAAACAAGAAATCTCAAACCTTTAACGGGCGGCAGTCAGAGCGGCGGCCATGTTGTTTTCAGGTCGACGTCTCGTGGACACGATGTCTCGGTAACGCCTCAAACATTCAAACACAAGGATGAACTGATTACATTTTGGTGGACAAAGGTCAAAGGTCAAGGTCACGGTGACATCACAATAACTCGAGACACAGAAATCATGATTTCACATAAATGCTTAATATTTGATTGGACTCTGGATAAACGGGGCCGGAACCCAGAACCCGGAACCTGGAACCCGGAACCCGGAACCCGGAGCTGGTCCGAGTGGAGGAAGAGATTCTGCCTCATCGTGTTTTTCTATCGTCATAAAGTGTCACTTTCTGCTTCTGCTGCAGGTTTGAGTTTCCTGTGTGTTGAAACTTCTTCCTATCTGTCCGACACACTCTCACCTGTTATCCCTGTCTGTGTGTGTGTGTGTGTGTGTGTGTGTGTGTGTGTGTGTGTGTGTTGTCGCCCACAGCGCCCCCTACAGTGCGGATCGTGCACTCAGGTCAGGCCTGTAACGTGGAGGAGGAGCGCTACACTGAGAGAGTTTACACCATCAGAGAGGGAGAGACCCTGGAGCTGCAGTGTCTGGTGACGGGACACCCCCGCCCACAGGTAACCACACCTGATGATGATGATGATGATGATGATGATGATGATGGGGATAGGGTGGGGGAGGGGGCATCCACAGTGTAGTTAGCTGTTTACATGAAAACCCCGCCTACTTCCCCACCTCCACACAGCCGACCAATCAGTGAGGTGGCTGTGATGTCAGAGAGCGGATCACCTGCTACTGACGTGTTGTTTGAACTCAACCAAAGATCTTCTGTGAGGGAAGAGGCTCCACTCTGTAACTGCACAGTCAGACAGTTTCTGTATTTCCCAGCAGAGTGAGACATCTTCACTTCCTGTCACTGTCACTTCCTCAAACTGATCAGTCCGTTGAGATGATCTGTGAACCGGGACCTTCGGTGTTTCAGGGTTAAAACAATCTAATAATTTAATTTTTCTACATCTTAAACTTTGTGGATTCTCGAGACTTATTCCGGACGCTGTTTCCCACATTCACAAACCGTAAATGGAGGAGAGAAGAAGAAGCTGGAAAGACGGAGAAATGAAGGTTTCCTGTTCCTGAGGCGACTCGTAGTCCGGGTCTGCCGCCGCCGTGTCATCAGCTCCTGTGAAGATTCACTCGTGGCGTCTCCAGCCTTGTCTTCTTCCCATCACCACCGGAGTCGAGACCACACAGCCTCACCGCCTCTTCACATACGATGACATCACGACGGGTCTGTTCTCACAGGAATCAAAGTTAATTCGTTCTCCTGAGCATCTCGGACTCAGTGGTGTCCGATCATGTTCAGGATGTGGCGGTTTCACAGAGACGGTGGGTTCACAGAGTCCTGAATCTGAATCAGGGCTAAACACCTGGACCTGGACCTGGACTTGAACCTGGACCTGGACCTGGACCTGGACCTGGACCTGGGCTGATAGAGAACTGGTCCTTAACTCACTGGTTTACAGTGAGAGAGAAACCAGTTCAGAGACCTGAGTTCATCACAGAACACAGGATGAATGAATGAAAGAAAAAACCTCTCTTACACACACACACACACACACACACACACACACACACACACACACACACACACACACCGCCCGTATTGACTCTGCAGAGCACACAGTAATAAACTCCCCCCTCCCCTCCCATCATCCCCAGCGGCGTGCTGCAAGTGCCAGAGCTCCTGCTGAGACGAGCTGCTGCGACGCCTTTGTGTTTCATAAATGAAGAAGAAGAGGAAACCCTGGAGGACGAGACGCTGCTGCTGTCTGTGAATGAAGAGAGAGACAGAGAGAGAGATTTACTCTGAGTGAGGAAGAAGAGAGGCAGGAAGATGAAGATGGTGAAAGAGAAGTCAGACGTACGAGGGAGAGTGGGAGGTGTTGTGAACGCAGCTCGTCCTTAATGTTAATTAAACCTGAACACAAACACCTGGACGTCCTGTGTCCCTCGTCCCGTCCACACTGGCTCTGGTTTGTGTGATCAGGATCAGAGGAACCCGACTCCCCCAGGTGGACTCTCCTGGACTCTTTGATCATTTATCATTAGTAATATTTTGCTGTTTACATTTTATTAAGGCTTAAAGTTGTGGATAATTGAGGGTGTGGCCTCTTTGAGTGACAGGTGGGTGAGCGAATGCTTGACTCTCAGCTCCACACATCTCCCTCCTCTTTGCCCATATTTGGATTAGCTGGGAGTTAGGGGGCGGAGTCGGGCACTGCCAAGAGAGCGACGGTGAAGCAGCTCACTCTGAGCTTCAGAAACCTGTGGGTGACGTCACAAAGGCGACGTCCATCTTTATCTGTGGTTTAGAGCAGCGGAGGTTCTCCTGTAGATCCTGCTGATGTCACAGTTACATCATCACGTCCAGGTCTTTGTCTCAGCTGTGATTGTGCCTCACTGCCGTCATGTTGTAAATATTGTAAAGGATTTGATGGGTGATGGCTCAACCTGATGAAGTGTGTGTGTGTGTGTGTGTGTGTGTGTGTGTGTGTGTGTGTGTGTGTGTGTCCTTCAGACACTCCGTGACAGTAAACAGCCTGTTCTTCACTGTGTTGGTATAAAGTGGGACAAAATGCAACAAGCTCAATCTTTAATCCAGATAGTTGCTTGTTAAAGGATTTAAAGCGTCGGGGGCTTCGTGTTGTTTCTCTCCCAGCTGTGATGTCACAATAAAAGCTCATTAAAACCTCTGCTGCTTCAGACTGCATCTTCATTTACTGTCAATTAACTACAGACACACACACACACACACACACACACTGATTGATTAATGGAGAAATTAATAGGCAGATTAATCAATAATGAGAATGATCGTTAGTTGCAGCCTCGTGTTAACTGGTCGACTACAGTGACTGTACAACTGTAAAATACAAATCATCATGAAATCATGATTTCAGTCTGATGATTTAATGTTTAAGGTGAAGAAGAAGAAGAAGAAGAAGAAGAAGGGATGAAAGAAACATGCAGAGGAAGCTGAGCTCTGCAGTGACGCAGAGAGGAAAAAAAACAAGTGTGTTTTACAGTGTGTGTGTGAGTGTGTGTGTGTGTGTGTGTGTGTGTGTGTGTGAGAGTGTGTGTGTGTGTGTATGTTCAGACTGCGTGCCAGTAGCTGCTCTATTTATAGCTTGAACAGACTGACAGCAGAGAGAGAGGGGGGGGGGGTAAAGAGAGGTGTGGAGAGTCTCACTTGGTCTCACAGCTGATTATTGATTATTAGTGAAGATGTAATGCCAAGATGACATCATCACGTTAACGCAAACCCATGGGAATTATCACGATCTGTGGACAGAGCCCGGTTTTCTTCTGTCCTGGTCTAGTCCTTGTGTCTCTGCTGGTGTCTAGTGCCGGAGTCTGGTCCTGGTCTCTGGTCCTGGTCCTGGTGTCTGTTCCTGGTGTCTGGTCTCTGGTCCTGGTGTCTGGTCCTGGTGTCTGGTCTCTGGTCCTGGTGTCTGGTCCTGGTCTCTGGTCCTGGTCCTGGTGTCTGTTCCTGGTGTCTGGTCTTGGTCTCTATTTCCTGGTGTCTGGTCTCTGGTCCTGGTGTCTGGTCCTGGTGTCTGGTCCTGGTGTCTGGTCCTGGTGTCTGGTCTCTGGTCCTGGTCTCTGGTCCTGGTCTCTGGTCCTGGTGTCTGGTCCTGGTCTCTGGTCCTGGTGTTTGGTCCTGATCTCTGGTCCTGGTCTCTGGTCCTGGTGTCTGGTCCTGGTCTCTGGTCCTGGTCTCTGGTCTCTGGTCTCTGGTCCTGGTCTCTGGTCCTGGTCTCTGGTCCTGGTGTCTGCTCCTGGTGTCTGGTCCTGGTCTCTGGTCCTGGTCTGTGGTCCTGGTGTTTGGTCCTGGTCTCTGGTCTCTGGTCCTGGTCTCTGGTCCTGGTCTGTGGTCCTGGTCTGTGGTCCTGGTCTGTGGTCCTGGTGTTTGGTCCTGATCTCTGGTCCTGGTGTCTGGTCCTGGTGTCTGGTCTCTGGTCTCTGGTCCTGGTCTCTATTTCCTGGTCCTGGTGTCTGGTCTCTGGTCCTGGTGTCTGGTCCTGGTCTCTGGTCCTGGTCTCTGTGAGTCCACGGCGTCTTCTCAGTCCATGTGAGCTGGACATCCTTTCATTGAGTCCGACCTGAACCTGATACGACTCGTAGGATCCTCTCCTTTTGGCAGCAGGCATATTGGACCTTGGTTGTCATGGTTACAGTAATAAACACGCAGAGTGTACTGACAGCGGCGTACCGGACCTTCGTTGCCATGGTTACAGTAATGCAGTTAAGCTTATGGAACGGTCATGTTCTGGTTAGGTCCAAGAAAAGATTTTTTGGTTCAAACAAGTAGGCTACCTCCTTGAGATTACTTGTTGCCATGGTTACAACAATAACAAAAAGGGGGTTAAAATCTGCTTCCTGTTTACACATGCCCAGTGAGCAGGGGGGCGGGCAGAAGACGAGAAGACGACTCTGATGACAGAGGTCAGGTGATGATGATGACGAAGATGATGATGACGAAGATGATGATGACGACGATGATGAAGATAATGATGATGAAGATGATGATGATGAAGATAATGATGATGAAGATAATGATGATGAAGATGGTGGTGGAGGAGAGGAATGGACGGAGCAGCTGGAAGGGACGGATGGAAAACTGACCAACAGATGCTGAATGAGGACAAATCTGTCTGAGAGGCGGAACACACACACACACACACACACACACACACACACACACACACACACACACACACACACACACACACACACACACACACACACAGTTAATCTGCTACTACAGTCTGGCATCAGTTCAGTTTCCATCTAAAGACTCCACTTAGTTACACTCATTATTTCTGCCACAGTGCCTCTGAGCCAGGCACCACCTGCTCCAACAGCAGAGAAAAACTCACATTCCCATCAGCCACCAGGAGAAGCTGCTTTGGTCTCATGGGTTAGGTCACAGCTTTACTGCTGTGGTTCTCTCTCATCCAGATGTTCTTACAGAAACATCTGTGAAGAGCCTCTGTCCTCCACAGCAGCAGAGTCATGACATTCATCTGTAACAGCTGGATGTGGAGATAAACAGCTGTTTGTCAGCGTGTTGACGCGTCAGTGTGTGTTCACGAGTTACACCATCAGTCAGTGCAGGTCTAAGGTTTAAAATGGGTTTAACTCTGTAACAACATCTGTAACTGTCTGTCTATAACATCTGTCACTGTCTGTCAGTAACATCTGTCACTGTCTGTCTGTTACATCTGTTACTGTCTGTAACATCTGTCACTGTCTGTCAGTAACATCTGTAACTGTCTGTCTGTTACATCTGTAACTGTCTGTAACATCTGTCACTGTCTGTCTGTTACATCTGTAACTGTCTGTAACATCTGTCACTGTCTGTAACATCTGTAACTGTCTGTAACATCTGTCACTGTCTGTCTGTTACATCTGTAACATCTGTAACTTTCTGTAACATCTGTAACTGTCTGTAAAATCTGTCACTGTCTGTAACATCTGTAACTGTCTGTCTGTAACATCTGTAACATCTGTAACTGTCTGTAACATCTGGAGGAATTTCCTCTCACGCTCAGACCAGTCCAGTGGTTACTAATATAACCACGTACAGCTGTGGTGAGTGAACAACATCTGTCATCATGTTTAACTTGTGTAACATATAACATGTGTATCAGACTCAGACAGAAATCTATATAATGTTTACGATGTCCCCCCCCCCCCCCACCTCCTCCCCAGATTCGTTGGACTAAGACGGCGGGCGGAGCCTCGGACCGTCAGGGCGACTCCTCTCTGCACAACGAGACTCTGAGGATAAAAAGCATCAGCCGCCACCAGGGGGGGCGCTACTACTGCAAGGCTGAGAACGGCCTGGGGTCTCCGGCCATCCGCTCCATACGAGTCGACGTCTACTGTGAGAACACACTCTCTGTTTTATGCTCAGACCTCAGTGTGTGTAACAATCTTTCATTTACACATTCACACAATCTCAAAACACAAATATGACGATGTTAAAAAACACGGGTGTCGGTGACGCAGGAAACGCCACAAAGACTCGTAACGTCTTAAAGAGCCAGTTTCCACCAGGAGCAAAACTTAGTGACCGGGGAGAGAAAAACTTCCTTTTGAGGTCGATGGACGTTTCTATTAATATCTTTGTGATAATGCAGCGTGGAAATATGTTTTGAATGTTGTTAGAATCTGTCGACTCTCCACTTTCCCTCGTATATTCTTGCGAGATCGAACATAACCCATCGCCTCTAAAATTTGGTTGAGTGACAAGACGACAATTATTCATTTCATTTTAGGCATTTACCTACTATTTTACTCACATGTTGCACTATTTTTATGAACCTACAGACTTTGGTAAATCCATTTCAAGCAACAAAACAATCAGTGAAGGTTTGTTTTCAAGAGATTTGAAGAATTTCCAAATCCAGGTTTCAACTTTTCAGCATTTGGGCCAAATGATCTGTTTGCTCTACGACAAAAAGGCGCCTCATGACAGAGAGCTGAGATTGTTCTGAGAACTGTGACGTAAAACACTTGGGTATTACTTTATATGCAAGATGCCTTTAAAAGGTGAACTTCAGAAATAATGTAGAAAGCGGGAAAATGCCATTCGACCTCTAAAGGTTAAGAGCCGGACTCAGGGGGGGCGGGGCTATCTGCCAACCGAGTGATTCTCTTTGTCACAAATCATGAGCCATGTTTCCTGGTTTTTGTTGGATGCAGGTGTCATTGATTGTTACCATAGTAACAATGGACCTGAGTTAGTCTGGGGTAAGGTGTCTAATGTCTTGTCTGTCCGACATCAGACCTGTCTGTACGGACCAACACAACAGATGAGTCTGACACATCTCTGTGAACTTTGACCTTGACCTGTCTGGAGCTGCAGGAGACGGCGTGATTAGAAACACTCGATGACGATCAGCTGATAAACGATTGTCTTGGACCAAACTGAATCATCTCTGTGATTGAGGCTTTGCAGGATGTAAATGAGAGCACATGGCGTCCCTGCAGGACCGAGCAGCCGCGCGGCGTCCTGGTTCTTTTTGGCAGAAAAACTTTTTCTGGCAGGAACAAATCAAAACAAGCTGCAGACTTCCTCTGTGTGTTTACTTCATTCAGGTTAATCCTCTTCCTCCTGCTGAGAGTCTCATGTGTGCACAGTAAATATGAAGCTACAGCCAGCAGCTGGTTAGCTTAGCTTAGCATAATGACTGTTTCATTAACTGGTTTTTAGATCGTGAGATGGTTGATGACTGAGGCCTCAGGTCTGTTGGATTAAAGAGCAGTCACTGACTTCCTGCTGCTGTTTTCAGTCAGCTGATGGTATTAAAACCTCCCGCTGACCTACATGTCTCCTCCTCACGTGTGACAAACGCTTTGTGTTGTTATTTGTGCGACTCGTTGCTGATTGTTGTCGACCTACATGTGTGGAAACGAAGCGCGGAGCTGTTTTCCTGCGGCGGCGGTGTTTCTCCCCCGGAGCGCTGCTGGCTGAAGATCTGTCACAGCAAACATGAGAAGGGATGTTTCTCTCTGAGGAGACGTCAGCTTCTGTTCATGTTTACAGCTACAACTGGGACGTTAAAAATCCCAGTAAAGCCAGTAGAGAGGCGTCCTCGGGTGTTTTTATGCAGCGTTCCCCTTCATGTACTTTGCCTGAAAAGTTTCCTCCAAAGACGAACAAGAGGAGAGAATCGCTGCAAACTGAGAGTGTTGTTGTATGAAAGCCATAACATGCTAGAGGATGTTTCTTATTGGGATTACAGGGATTGAAGTGGTACCTGAACGCATCACGGCTGACTGCTTCCTTCAGGGCACACAGGCTTTTACACAAGATTTCTTCTGCGAAGCTGCAGGAGGAAACAGGATAAATCATTACCGCAGTCCCTGAACACCACCCTGACCTGCAGCTGATACAGCATCACTCCCAGTGCATTATGGGAGGTAACAGCAGGTGGGGTCGGCCTCTGTGTAATTGCAGCTACTGATGTGTTCAGGGTGCAGGTCGGACTTTGGCGTTGCTCTGTGTGAAGCGGATTAGCGTCGATTAGCCTCTCTGCCGGTGGTGGCTTGAAAACTGGACTCATTAACGCAGTGGATTCCGATTGGCCGGCTGCTGTCAGCTGATCGGGGAGCTCGCTGTGCTTCCAGCCAATTAAAAAGCCTCTGGCTCTGCAGTAATTACCCCCAACACAGGAAAACTGCCCCACTGTTTGGAACAGATGAACAACAGTAAATTCAGAGGAACGTCCTCCGTCTTTGTTTCTGTGACTGTTTCCATCTGAGCTGCAGGTGACAGTGATGTTGGGTCTGATTCTGTTAGAACCGTGGTTCCCCTCAGACAGATGGAACCCAAAGTGTGTCAGTAGTGTGATGTTCTACCACGAGCCTCCAGAACATCTCGTCTCCTTGTCATAAATTCCTCAAGTGTACTGAACTCCACTGGAGAGATAAACATGGTTCTACTACAGAACGTTCCTCTTTTGGTGTTTAACCACCCAGACGGGCCCTGAAATCCACAAAGGCCCACTAGAACCCCCCTGGAGGACTATTAGGACCTCTTCAAGGACCACTAAAACATCAGAAAGAACCTTAGATACTCCTAGCGAACCAGTAGAACCTCATCAGTGGGTACTGCAACCTCTACATCCGAACCTTCTAGAAGAACTCTAGAACCTTGTCAAGAGAAAACTATGTTCTCTCAATGACCTTTAGAATCTCCAAAAGACTCTGACAAACTCAGGGAACCTCTAGAACCTCCTCACTGACCTCTAAAACATCCTGAATGATCCAGAACCTCCTCAGTAACCACCAGAACCTTCTTAATGACCATCTGTAGAACCTCTTCAGTGAACACTTAAACCTTCTAAACAACCCCTACAACAACCTAAAGAACCTCTAGAACCTTTGTATCGACCACTAAACCATCCCAAATGATCCAGAACCTCCTCTGTAACCACTAGAACCTCTTAAAGGATCCATAGAACCTTCTTTAGGTTGTGTAAATAATGTACTGACATGGTGGATGAGATGAAAGTAAAACCAAACGTGTTCTCATCCTGGAGCCAGGTCTGACCTTTGACCTGTCACCTGTGAAACAGTCCAGCAAATAATAAATGAACTTGGTTCCTCAAACCTGGGAAAC
This sequence comes from Seriola aureovittata, assembly GCF_021018895.1. NCBI lineage: Eukaryota > Metazoa > Chordata > Actinopteri > Carangiformes > Carangidae > Seriola > Seriola aureovittata. The sequence goes on along the minus strand of NC_079376.1, from coordinate 1,663,475 downwards.
GTTTAAAGAGTTTGTTCTTCTAAATAACATAAAGAACATTCTCCTCTTCTGTCCGGCCTGCGGTTCTGCTCAGACAGGTTTGGATCATGTGTCCAGGTCTGGAGATACGAGCCTCTGTCTGTCATACAGCCAGACGATACAGAGAGACACACCCACATCCTGAAGTCCGATCTGTTCTATATATATAACGTATATATATTGTGAAGTTTGGTCTGTTGTCTGTTATTAATATTTAAAGACTTTCCTCCTCAGACCTGGACGACCCGGTGATAACGGTGCATCAGAGCGTCGGAGAGGCGAAGGAGCAGTTCTACTTTGAGAGGACGGTGTTTCTTCGCTGTGTCGCCAACTCCAACCCACCTGTTCACTACACCTGGAGGAGAGGCAGGGAGGTGCTGACGCAGGGCGCCGACTCCGGGGTGGAGATCTACGAACCGTTTTTTACACAGGTGAAGAAACGTCATTAAATCTGCTCCGTTTTTTTTTATCTTCTCATCTGCAAAAACACAAAAAAATAAATATAAAAATAAAATAAAATACAATAAAATCAATACAGTACCATGCAATTAAATTGAATAAGTTTAAATTATTTTAATTGTAATTATTATATTCTATTGTAGGAAAGATGTTTTTTCCTTTCATGTTGTGAGATTGGAAAATAGATTTAAAAAGATCCATATACAAAAAATAAGATAAAAATAGTCAAATAAATAAATCATTTACATAAAATGTAAACTGAAAAATAAGCGTCAGCCCAGCTCCAATAAAAGGCTTTTTTAGGTACAAAGTTGTAGGAGTGATTTAATAGATATTAATTTCAGAAACATGTTTGTCCTCTTTAAGTCATTTCCCATTTAATCACTTTGTCATCACAGTTTTTGTGTATTTCCTCAGTGACTCAGGTTCCACTTTATTTGCCCGTAGACAGAAAGTCTACAAATGAAAATGTTGCTGTTTTGTTTATTTCAGATTTTTATAGATTGTAAAAGGTGTGTGTGGTGAGACGGTGACGTCGCTCTCTCTCAGGACTCGCTGTTAAAACTCTCTTTAGTCTCGTTCTCACTCTGTGATTCCTCTCGAGGCTTCAGGCGCTCGTCCATCAGCTTTGTCCAAAAATAGTTAAGAGTTTGATTTTTGTCCAGTTTCAGCTTCACACAGACGCCAGAACCTCGACAGGTTTACACAGACTAAAATATGAATATCCTATCAGTGTTTCCTCTTGAAGTTTTATTTTCAGCAGTGGGGGCCGGCCAGTCAACCCTCCAACCAATCAATCAATATCATCAATATTTTAGTAAATAAAAGGAAAATAATCAAAATGTAATTTCATCCAGATCCAGAAATAACAGCGTCGTCAGTGTCTGAACTGAAGGTTCCTCCATCACATTGATGTCCCATGTATTACAGACCTTTACGTTCCACTGGTGGCCTGTGAAAAAGTAATTAAGTCTTAAACATTAGTATGGAAGCCCTGAGAGGCCATAAAAAACTTTCTAGCAATCTAATTAAATTTTTTTTGACGAATTTACTAATTTATTTATTTATTTTTTTCATCTGTATAAACAAACCCAGAGAAAAAACAAAGGAACAAACTGATAAAATAATATTTACTTGGGGGGAAAAAGACTAAAGTACTATCTCAGAAGCATTTCTAGCCATCTGATTTTTTTTTCTTCTTCCCAAAAACAAATAATAATAATAATAATAATAAAATTCACTTGGCTCTCGGGGGTTGTTTACACAGATGAAGAAATCCTGGCACAAGAACCAAACCTTTCAGGGCTTCCGTGGGTATTGTTTAAGACGTAATTGCTTTTTTCAGGCAACCAGTAGAATTTAACCAGATACACGTCGCTCCCAAAATATAACAGGTTAGTGTCCTCAGGAGTCTCATGAAACTATGTCCCAGGGTGATAAACATCTCATATCTTTCAACATGAACGGGGGACGTGGGGACGATTATGTGTCGACACAACCTCCAGAGCTGCTGTCGAGCTGTGATCTGTTTGTTGTGTTAATGAACCAGACACAGGAAGGAGCCTGTGTTTGTCATTGTCGATCCTCGACCTCTCAGTCGTCCTGTAGTTCCAACCTCCTCCTCCTCCTCCTCCTCTTCCTCCTCTTCCCTCTTCCTCCTGTGGATTAAAACCTCTGCAGATGGAGGTTCCACATTTGTCTTTTTTTTCTTTTGGCAGTGGTTTAGATTTAATTTGGAGCAAAGGCAAGCCGGCCAATCAGGCGGCCAGTTAGCGGGCCGTGCAATACCGCAGCAGAGATAACATTCACGCCAGATTTGAATGCTGTCAACAGTAATGCCTTCAGCGTCAAGCTCGTGAACTCGTTAACCCCTCCCCCCCTTTGCCCCTTCATCCCTCCTCGTGGGCCCTAATGAGGAAGTTATCTCCTCCTCTTCCTCCTGCTCCTCCACAGCCAAAAAAAAAAATTGGCCGCCATCTTTGCACAAACATCCCATTTAAATGTCATCTAATCTCATCTCATCTGTCCGTAAGGCGGGAGGCGGCGCCGAGGCTGCCAGAGGAGATAAGAGAGATTTGGCAGTGAGGAGGAGGGAAGAGGAGGAGGGGGAGGAAAAGGGGGAGGAAGAAGGAGAGGTGGAGAACTGAGGGAGAAGAGGAGGAGTGTGATTGATCAGCTGAAATCAAAGACTTATTTCTGTTCATTTACTCCAGTTTTTTTGGATAAAAAAAAGCATCAAAGACTCAGTGGAGTTTTGATTCATCTCTAAAGTTTGTACAATTTCTACAACATTTACTATTATTGTTGATTTTATTGAAATTCTATTGAAATACTTTTTTTATTTTATTTCAATTTGTATTCTGTTATTCTATTTATGATTTTTTTTATTTATCCTATTTTTTTTTAAAAACTCTTGAAACTTGAAAATATGAATGAATAAATCAGGATCTTTTTAGATACAGAACAAGCAGCTTGTTTGTGTTTCAGGGCGAGACGAAGATCTTGAAGCTGAAAAATCTCCGTCCTCAGGATTACGCCGACTACACCTGCATCTCCTCCGTCAGGAACGTCTGCGGCATCGGAGACAAGAGCGCCCACTTCAGTCTGAGCAACAGGACAGGTACTACACACCCACCCTCACACCTGTACTGCTGTACTTCTACTGTACTTCTCCTGTACTTCTACTGCACTTCTACTGTACTTCTACTGTACTTCTCCTGTACTTCTACTGTACTTCTACTGCACTTCTACTGTACTTCTACTGTACTTCTACTGCACTTCTCCTGTACTTCTACTGTACTTCTACTGTACTTCTACTGCACTTCTACTGCACTTCTCCTGTACTTCTACTGTACTTCTACTGTACTTCTCCTGTACTTCTACTGTACTTCTACTGTACTTCTACTGCACTTCTCCTGTACTTCTACTGTACTTCTACTGTACTTCTACTGCACTTCTCCTGTACTTCTACTGCACTTCTCCTGTACTTCTACTGTACTTCTACTGTACTTCTACTGCACTTCTCCTGTACTTCTACTGTACTTCTACTGTACTTCTACTGCACTTCTCCTGTACTTCTACTGTACTTCTCCTGTACTTCTACTGCACTTCTCCTGTACTTCTCCTGTACTTCTCCTGTACTTCTACTGCACTTCTACTGCACTTCTACTGTACTTCTACTGTACTTCTACTGTACTTCTACTGCACTTCTACTGCACTTCTCCTGTACTTCTACTGTACTTCTACTGTACTTCTACTGCACTTCTCCTGTACTTCTACTGTACTTCTCCTGTACTTCTACTGCACTTCTCCTGTACTTCTACTGTACTTCTACTGTACTGCTGCACTTCTCCTGTACTTCTACTGTACTTCTCCTGTACTTCTACTGCACTTCTCCTGTACTTCTACTGCACTTCTCCTGTACTTCTACTGCACTTCTCCTGTACTTCTACTGTACTTCTACTGTACTTCTACTGCACTTCTCCTGTACTTCTACTGCACATCTCCTGTACTTCTACTGTACTTCTACTGTACTTCTACTGTACTTCTACTGCACTTCTCCTGTACTTCTACTGTACTTCTCCTGTACTTCTACTGCACTTCTCCTGTACTTCTACTGTACTTCTACTGTACTGCTGCACTTCTCCTGTACTTCTACTGTACTTCTCCTGTACTTCTACTGCACTTCTCCTGTACTTCTACTGCACTTCTCCTGTACTTCTACTGCACTTCTCCTGCACTTCTACTGTACTTCTCCTGTACTTCTCCTGTACTTCTCCTGCACTTCTACTGTACTTCTCCTGTACTTCTACTGTACTTCTACTGTACTTCTACTGTACTTCTCCTGTACTTCTACTGTACTTCTCCTGTACTTCTCCTGTACTTCTACTGTACTTCTCCTGTACTTCTCCTGTACTTCTACTGTACTTCTCCTGTACTTCTCCTGTACTTCTCCTGTACTTCTACTGTACTTCTCCTGTACTTCTCCTGTACTTCTACTGTACTTCTCCTGTACTTCTCCTGTACTTCTACTGTACTTCTCCTGTACTTCTACTGTACTTCTCCTGTACTTCTACTGTACTTCTACTGTACTTCTCCTGTACTTCTACTGTACTTCTCCTGTACTTCTACTGTACTTCTACTGTACTTCTCCTGTACTTCTCCTGTACTTCTACTGTACTTCTCCTGTACTTCTCCTGTACTTCTACTGTACTTCTCCTGTACTTCTCCTGTACTTCTCCTGTACTTCTACTGTACTTCTACTGTACTTCTCCTGTACTTCTACTGTACTTCTCCTGTACTTCTACTGTACTTCTCCTGTACTTCTACTGTACTTCTACTGTACTTCTCCTGTACTTCTCCTGTACTTCTCCTGTACTTCTACTGTACTTCTCCAGTACTTCTCCTGTACTTCTCCTGTACTTCTACTGTACTTCTACTGTACTTCTCCTGTACTTCTCCTGTACTTCTACTGTACTTCTCCTGTACTTCTACTGTACTTCTCCAGTACTTCTACTGTACTTCTCCTGTACTTCTACTGTACTTCTACTGTACTTCTCCTGTACTTCTACTGTACTTCTCCTGTACTTCTACTGTACTTCTACTGTACTTCTCCTGTACTTCTACTGTACTTCTCCTGTACTTCTACTGTACTTCTCCAGTACTTCTCCTGTACTTCTACTGTACTTCTCCTGTACTTCTACTGTACTTCTCCTGTACTTCTACTGTACTTCTCCTGTACTTCTCCTGTACTTCTACTGTACTTCTCCTGTACTTCTACTGTACTTCTCCTGTACTTCTACTGTACTTCTCCTGTACTTCTACTGTACTTCTCCTGTACTTCTACTGTACTTCTACTGTACTTCTCCTGTACTTCTCCTGTACTTCTACTGCACTTCTCCAGTACTTCCCCTCAGTGAGGCGAGTCCCCACAGTGTTGGTGTGTTTACAGGTTCAGGATGAACACATACTCTCTTTTGATGAAAGACTGAATTCGCAAATGAAAAATGGAAACTGAGCAAAATAATAATAATAAAATAAAGTTTTATTTAAGTAGCATATTTCAAAATCAATGCTACGAAATGCTTTACACACAACAACAATTAAAAGTATAAAAACAAAGATAGAAGCAACAAATCAGCAGGTGAAACTATTTGAAAATCATAAACACTGAATCACTGAATCCAATTTTTTAATTTATGCAACACTCACTGATTCAAGTCAAATACAAATTTAAAACACCATTTTCATATGGACATTTCCTTAAATTAGTTTTTCATTAGTTAAATTAGTTTAAAATTGTAGTTTTTTCATTATCTACACTTGTGTCTTCGTTACTACTTCATTTATATCTGTGTAAGTTTCGTTTTTTTACAAAAACAAAAATGATGCATGTTAAATCTAAATTATGACATAAAAGAAAAGCAGTTGATCGATCTTATGTTTATGACATAAAAATACAATTTTGACTTGCTTCATTATTATAACTGTCGAACAATTTTGACTTAGTCTTCCATACTTGATATAAAATACTGCATAAATGCAATTTTCCTCTCTGTATTAGTTCAGTTTAATCTCTCTCTACCTTGTACAGTTGGATGAATGTAAATCATAAATAAATCATTTTCCTCTCTGAGCTCAGACTGCAGCTCTCTGACCTGTACAGTAGATCTGCTGCCCTGCCCCAGGGGCTGATGGGATTTACATGATGTCAGCTTAACAGAGGTCGACTCAGCTATTTTTATCTCCCTCATTATTATTTCTGCATTTAGCTGCTTTTCTGCAGCCGGTGGAGGCAGCGAGTCGCTCTGCAGCTTTTTATTTCACAACAGGAAGCTTTTATTCTCTGTTTCTGCAGCAGGAAGGTTGATCATGATCAATTATTCACAAATGATGGGATGTTTAAAACCTTTTAAAATGTGAAAAATGTATATATTAGCCATAGAAAACTCCCATGATCCACCTGAACATGAACTGACCAACATGATGCTGAAAACGTCCTGGAAAACATGTGAAAAATTTAAATAAGAATCATAAATATAAAAGTTAGAGTCACATAATAACACAAAAACTCCATATTATATATATCCCACAGCAGTGTGCATTAAAATATGATTAATCGTTAAATAAATAAATACATAATCTCTGTTTTATAGCAGAATAAACTGATCATCTTCAGGTTTTGGAAAGTTGCTCAGATAAAACAAGGTATTTAAATATGGCAGCTTGGACTCTCCTGTTGTGTCGTTGTATTTTATAATACATGAATCGATTCATCTTTGCCCTAAAGCTGTTTTCTTGTTATGTTTCTAACTTTACATAACTTGAGGAGACAAAAAAGATAAACCATCCACTGCATCGTGGAGAATAGTTCCAGTGTGTTTTAGTTCCGTAATACAGTGTTGTGTTGTTCATATATGTGCTTAATGTGCAGTACTCAGGTGTATGTGTTAAAATCAAGGTTATAATAGTTTTATAGATTTTTTGGTTTTTATTTTCATTTTGTTTTGACATTTTGTTTTTAATTTCACTTTATTATAATTAGTTTTTTAAGCAGGTTTGCACTTTTAGTTTTCACTTTTTTAAAATGTTTAGTTTTATTTTAGTTTTTATTAGTTTCAGTTTTTGTTTTGTGTTTTTGAATATGAGTATATATAATATATAATATAAGTATGAATACTTGTCAGGGCCAGATTCAAAAAGATTCATTTTAAAAATGTTTTCACTGAGAAACAGATGAACAAACGACAACAACACGTGTCTGTGTGTCTGAAAGAACCAAAACTAAAGACATTTTCCTTTATAATTTTGTTCTATTGTAGTTTTGTAAAGACACAAAACAGTTTCAGTGATTTTTTTGTTTTGATTTTAAAGTTTATTTTTTGTTTTAATTAATAATAATAACTTTGGTCAAAATTTATCACTTGAATCTTGAATCTGCATTTGTTTTGCATTTTTTATCTTTTTGACACAAAACTGAATTAACTTTGGTTTAAAAAACAACGTAAAAATAAAAAGCCTGAATGTTAATTTAACAAAAAATAGAATATGAATTATAAATCATAAACCAGGAAAGAACAGAAGTGAAGTTGAGTTGTGAAGAAAGAAAAACAGATCAATAAAAGTGAGAAGTTGAATAATGATTATTAATAAAGTAAAACTAAGTTTAACGTTTTCTCCTGCTCCTCCCCTCAGCTCCTCCCTCCATCAAACTCCTCCTGGACGACCCCCTGGTGGTGAACCCGGGGGAGACGATCACTCTGGTGTGTGTGGCGTCGGGCGGAGACCCTCCCCCCACCCTGATCTGGGTGAAGCCGGGAGGGGAGGAGCTCCCGAAGAGGTGCGTCGTCAACGGCGGCACCCTGACCATCCCCGGCGTGACTGTTGATGACGGCGGCGCCTACAGCTGTGTGGCGTCCAACAACGTGGGAAACCCCGCCAAGAAATCCACCACCATATTAGTCAGAGGTGCGACATTCTCTTAATGTTCTTAATGTGAAAATGTCGTGGTGACCTCGTGGTGACCTTGTGGTGACCTCGTGGGGGGGTGAGTTCCCATAAGGCCGTGTGTTTACTTTTGTTTATGATCCGAAACCTGTAATGACGCTCCCATTATATAATATCACCATCTAACACACTAAGATTGTACCTGCGAACATCAGCATGTTAGCATGCTGCTGTTAGCATTGTAACTGTGAGCATGTTAGCATGCTGCTGTTAGCATTTAGCTCAAGCTGCAGGACTCTTCAGCACCATTATACTGACGACAGAGTGTCTAACAGCATCTGAAACCTTCACAGCCACCTCACACTGTGATTGGTCAGCTGTGTGGAGGTATGAAAGTGGGCGGAGTCTCTCATTTTTCTTGTGAACGACTGAGGCCAACACGTCATGTCTACCAGGAGAGACTGAGGGAAAATCTTCTCTGTTGTCAACATTAGTAGCAGTGAGGGCTGCAGCCATCAAATGTTTTTATCATAAATTAATTAGCTGATTATT
>NC_079376.1:1500000-1650000 GCF_021018895.1 Seriola aureovittata | reverse complement strand
TTCTGGATCACGCCCGACCCCTACCACAACGACGACAACATCCAGATCGGCCGGGAGGTGAAGATCAGCTGCCAGGTGGAGGCCACGCCGCCGGAGGAGCTGCAGTTCAGCTGGCTGAAGAACGGCCGGCCGCTGAGGAGCTCTGAGCGGATGGTCATCACCCACACCGACACCGACATCTCGCCGGGCACCACCAACCTCGACATCATCGACCTCAAGTTCACCGACTTCGGCACCTACACCTGCGTGGCGTCGCTGAGAAACGGAGGAACCCCCGAGATCAGCATCGATGTCAACATCTCATCCACCACAGGTGAGTCTGTGGGAGGGGCTTTTACTCACCTGACCTAAAGAAGAACCGCAAACTTCCTGTCGTTAATCTTCAGCTCAGACATGAAGAAGATCTGAGGATTTTTAACAACCTGGTGTCACAGACTCAAATCCTGACTCACTCCAGGGATCCTGTCTCATCTGACCTCATCCTAAATACTCAAACCAACATCTGTATCAGCTGGTATGTCTGTTACCTAGCAACAGACCCTACTTCTCTCACTTCATGTCACTGAGGTGTTTCTGTAACTCATTAGATTTCTAATTGAAACGTCAGCCTCTCTTCTGATTGGCTGACTGTTTTCTGAGTGATCCAATAAAAATAAAGCAGATTTCAGGTAAAAACACTCAGAGAAACCAAATCCTGTAAAGGTTTGGATGGTGGGTCCAGGTGGGCGGGGCTTGGTGACTGCTTTGTTGTGACATCACAAAGTTCCAGAAGTCCTGACGGCTGGTTTTAAGGCTCAGTTTCTGAATACAGGCTGTGTGCATTTCTCTGTGGACTGAGGCTTTGATACTTTCACAGTATTAATATAGAAGCTAGAGCTGATCTATAATCACACTACACATGGACACACACCTTTACACTGGAGGAGCTTTGATACAGACAGTTCAGTTTTATTTTAAGCCATCATAAAGTAGTAAAATCTTCTCGTCTTGTATCACTAACATCAACATGGCGGCCTCAGCCATCCACTGATCTGTTGTTCAGCAGCTCAGAGAGAATCATTTAAGCAGAAGACGACACAGAGGGGCCACACTTCTCTACAACTTCCCGAGCTGCTGAGTTTCTGTCTCCACACTTTTCCCATGAGCCTCTGGGCATAAGTGAAAACTCATCAAACATCCTTTTAGATGTGACATGGACGTCTCTCTGTCCTGGTGTTTTTGCTGCCGGGTAAAACAACATGAAGCTGCAGCAGCACCTGCAGTTGTTGTTGCTGTTGTTGTTGTTGTTCTTCCTCTTCTTCTGCTCCTCCTCCTCCTCCTCCTCACAGTTCGGTCTCTGTGGAGAGAAAAGAAGCAGAACTTTTTCTTCACATTGTACAGATGAGCGTCTGCTGGCGGCGGCGGACTTCCTATTTGTTTGTGACCTTGGCGGACGAGAAGAAAGCCTGAGAGGAGGGGAGAGGGATGGGGGGGGGGGGACATCGCTGTAGTCTCAGTCTGAGTCGTGTGACGCCAGCTGATGGATGTTTTGTGCTAAAGCAGAAGGTCGCACTCGGGTCGCTGCTGCGTTCCCATAAGGAAAATAAATGCTAAAACAGTCCAGCACCCCTCCCCCACTCCTCCCCCACCCCTTCCTCCCTCAGCATCTCTCTCTCTCTATTGTTAAATGAAGGACAAACTCCACCTCAGAGAAGAAGAACTGCTGTTTACTGTTCTTACTTTTTGCTCCATCCATCATTCCAGGGATATTTGTTGATGGTTTTGCTGCCTCCAAATACTACAATACCCATGAGCCTCAGCTGCTGTTGCTATGTAGAAGAGGCCAGTCAGAGGTGTGAATTCAGAGACAATTAGTTATATAATGAGTTTATTTATTCGGGACAACACACAGTAAGTCAGTCAGATTATTGCTGACGGAGGAAACACTGAAGGAGACACGTTGCCATGGTTACAGGACTCATCCAAAACTGACCCAGGAAATAAAGGTTAATGAATTTAGCTTCAGCTTCATCAGTAGCTCTGTGACCAGCTGCTTGCTAGTGAAATGCACCTTGGGAGACGTAGTTCACCTTAGTGCTGTTCGATTATGGCAAAAATCAGAATCAGAATCATTTTGATCAATATTGAGATTGTGATTATTTATGATATGATCAATTACTCATTGATTTTGGAAACACCACGCATTAGTGAACTAAAAAAATCCAGACTCGAGAACACGAGACGTTTTGGTTTGAATCAAAAATGAACTGAGGAGGAGGAATTCACAACAAACAGACAACAACCATAAAAACACCTGTGTCTGTCCCTGCAGTTCCCCCGGAGCTCACCGTCCCCAGGGGGCGCTCACACCTCATCGCTCAGGAGGGCGACACCGTGGACCTGCAGTGTCTGGTCTCAGGGAAACCCAAACCCATCATCCTGTGGTCTCGGGTGGAGGAGAGCGGGGCGGCGGCGGCGGCAGCTCTGATGCCGGATGGCTCGGCTCAGACGGAGAGCTACGACGGCGTCCTGAGGCTCAACAACGTGACGAGAGAGATGGGCGGGGCCTACCGCTGCCAGACGAGTCAGTACAACGGCTTCAACGTGAAACCAAGGGAGGCCCTGATCCAGCTGGTGGTGCAGTGTGGGTAACACACACACACACACACACACACACACACACACACACACACACACAGGTAGAGTGAGTATAATCAGCAAATCCACACTGGTAATTAACTTTCATACAACTGCAGGAAATTAATTAATTTTTACTTTAATAACAGTGTCTGTGGAAGTACTTTTATTGTGATAGTGTAACCACAGGAAGTACTTTTACTGTGATGGTGTAACTACAGGAAGTACCTTTACTGTGATAGTGTAACTACAGGAAGTACTTTTACTTTGATACTTTAACCACAGGAAGTGGTCGTCCTGACTTCCTCTTCGCTGCACGTTTCAGTTAGAAATCTCTCCTCAGCTGAAACAAGACGTAACATCTGCTCCAGATGTAAACAGACACCAGCAGCCAACCGCTTAAATACCCAGAGTGCACTGCGACGTTGACTCCTGAGCCCTGCAGGTGTCACATCATCCAATCACGGCGCATCACGTCCATCAGAGCAGACAGCAGCAGATCTGTGTGATAAAAGCACCGTTTCCGTGGAAACACACACCGGCAGGTAGAGGCCGGACGCTCTGCTCGAGGGCACGCCGGCAGCCGCTGACAGACACATGCTGTCTGTCAGCGGACGGGGATCGAATCCACGACCTTCCAATCACGCTCCGTCTCACCTGCAGGGCAGCATGTCGCACAAAATACAGTCAGAGGATGTGACAGGAAGCTGCGCGCGCACACACACACACGCACACACACACACACACACACACACACACACACACACACACACACACACACACACACACACACACACACACACACACACACACACACACTCACACAGCTCCTGGCTCCTGCTGCACTAAAAGGCTGTCAGACTGAATCTCTGCAGCTCGACTCCGACTCTCCTGAGAATCGATGTGGAAACAGTCGGAGGTCTGAGACGCTGACGACAAGTGAACATCCTGCACTCACTGATCACGTGATACGAAACTAAATATATATAATATGTAATATAATATGTATTGTTTATATAATATATACAAAATATCTTTATTAACAAAAGTCAGACGAGCAGAAAGACAGAACCAGCTGCAGCTGTGTGACTCTGTCTTAATGATTTCTTCATCCGCTCGCAGATCTGACTTCAGCTTGACGTGTTTCAGATTCGTTGTCATGTGACTGACAGACGTGTTTTTACTCGTCGTCGCTGGCGACAGTCAGAGCAGCAGCCATGTTGTTTTCAGGTCGTCCGTCCGTCCCAATCTTGTGGACACGATATCTCTGTACACCTTGACGGAACTTCTTCAAATTTGGCACAAAAATTCACTCGGACTAAAGGATGAACTGATTAAAATTTGGTGACTAAAGGTCAAAGTTCAAAGGTCAAGGTCACGGTGACCTAAGAAAACGTGGTTTTGGCCTCGTGAACACGATATCTCCGTAACGCTTTGAGGGAACTTCTTCTTATTTGGCACAAACGTTCACTTGGAGTCAAGGACGAACTGATTAGACTTTTGGTGGTCAAAGGTCAAAGGTCAAGGTCAGTGTGACCTCACTAAACACTTTTTAGCCATTACTCAAGACTTCACAGACATTATGACAAAATGTCACACAAATGGTTCATATTTTCTTCATGACAGTAAATAGATATTGAGTGTAGTGGAAACCAAACGCCTCTCTCTGTCACTGTCGGTTCTTTGAAACAGATAAATTTACTTTTTACTTTTCAAATTTAAAAGTGGGACTTTTCCTGCAAGTTTTTTCCCAATGTGTAAAAAGGAACATCTCTTCTTTAAATTCTCTCCTCTCTGAACTTCCTGCAGTGTGTTTGGTGTTTTCACTGTGCAACAACACTAAGCAGATTAAAGTGAGGGCAGATTACAGGTGGATTACTTTGAAATAAGTGAAACAACATTCAAGTCACATGCGACGCAGATTTAAGTTCTCACTGTAAGCAAAGAGGAAATGACTCTGATCCTTCAGGAGAAGCTGCCGACTGAGAAACTCAACTGCACAATAAAGAAAGAAAGAAAGAAAGTAAAATCTGTGAGTAGAAATGAGCAGGAAGCAGGTTGTGCATTAACTGCAGTGGACACGAGCATCAAACTGTATGAGCTCAGTCCGTATTTGTTTCTCTACAGTTTGTGTTATTGCTTGTTAATTATGTCCTGCTCTGATTTTAATGACTTTTCAAAAGTATGCTAATTATGTCCACATGAAGCTTGAAGATAAAACCTTGTGAGCAACATTTCAAATGAGCTGTTAGTAGGTTTTACTTTGACAATAATCCTTCACTGACTGTTGGTTTTTTTTTTTGCTGGATTACGGGGACGACAGTGATGCGCAGAGGTGATGTCCCCACAATCCCTCTGACGAACAGCCTCCTCTGGGTTTTACACAACAAGTTACCAGCTTGTACCGACTGAAAAGATTTCTTCAAAGTGCTGAAGACACATGAGAGAAAAAGAGGGGCTGTAGTCTGTAGAATAAAATCCCCCCGGAGGATGTTTTTTAAGGTGGATTATGAGGACGTCAGTGATGTGTTACAGCATTCATATAGAAATGACCAGAACTAGAATCACCTCCTCCTGGTTGTTAACATCCCTGTTTGTTCAGAGTCAGATAGAATATTAAACATTTGTGTGAAATTTTGTCATAATTGCTGAAGTCTTGAGTTTTGTGATATCTGAGCTCGGTGTCGGCGCCGTACCGGGCCACGCCCAGATGTGGAGATCCTCAGGTCGACTCACACTGTACAGATGTTGTGACAGGATGTTTTCTCCTGCATGTGCTGGTGTGTGTGTGTGTGTGTGTGTGTGTGTGTGTGTGTGTGTGTGTGTGACGAGACTGTAGTCCTGCGATAACAGACAGAGCAATAGAAGTTTCCAGTCTGTCCGGATCAGCGGCTCCAAACCTTCTCCGACTCACGCCCACGTCCGACCCTGTAACAACACGACAAGGATCGAACGCTTGACCACTGGTCGATCCACCATCTTGTCTCTTGACTCTCTCCTTTTGATTCTTCCTGTTGTTGACCAGCTCCGTTTGGATTCTCCGGGTTTTGCCATGGACGGGATCTTTAAGTGACAATCAGACTGAGATCGCAAACAAATATAAGATGTGGTCCGGTGTTGACAAAATAAAAGTTCCTATCGTTGGTTTCTCACAGTCAAAGGTCGAGATACGAGAAAAACAACAACTTCACTTTTGATTTAGGGACGTAAGTGTCATATATTATATTTCTGAATAGGTCGATTAGTAACATTGATATTGGGGACATCAGTGATATGTTGACACCCACCAACCCAGGAAAAGAGGGTTCAAGTTTTTATAACAGAAGGAACCAGACTGTTTCCTGACTGAAGGTGTAGAAACAGGCAGAAGAATGAAAAGAAAACAGGCTGCACAGTCGGTGCTACGTGGACATCAGTGATGCTGCAGTCCTCACAGTCCCAGAGAATGAAGTTTCGCAGTGAGGAAGACGTCAGTGTCCCCACAGTCCCGGGACTAAATGTGCAGCATGTCTAACATTTATCAGAACTGATGGTGTAAAGCTGTAATTAGTGAATCATTAAAAGCAGCATCATGCTCCTTTAGTCCCGCTCTCACTGAACCAACGTCCAGCAAAGTTCATTTTTCTGGAGACTTCTTCAGTTGCTGACGAGTTGTTTTTTTTTTTGTTGAGTGTCGTATCAGAGCAGCTGCTCCTAAACCGTCTCTAATTAGGATCATTTGACTGAATTAAATGATCATGTAAATGAGATTATTCCTCTTTTGGCCCTGACGTGTTCCCGTAGAGCTGCTGCTGCCGCTCCTCTAGAAGATCTGTGACACAAACCTTATCAGGATTTAAACTGCAGCAAAGAGCAGAGATCATTAACCGGCTTGAGCACCGGGGCCAGTGGTGCATTATGGGCCAATCAGAACGCTCGGCTGAAGGTCGCCATGGGGCAGAGGCGTCCAGCTGACCTTTAGATGTTCCTGGACCAGGAGGAAGGTCTGGAAACATTTCTGGGGGGTTGAGATGAACTGCAGACCTTTATCTCTGTAATCTGTGTGTGTGTGTGTGTGTGTGTGTGTGTGTGTGTGTGTGTGTGTGTGTGTCAGCTGCTTAAACTGAATGACGTCTTGTCTCGTAATTTTAAACAGATTTACTTCAGAGGGAGAAGAAAATATTTCCGGCTGTTAAAGTAAAGAGTCAAACCTGTTTTGTGTTGATAAGTTAAAAGATGAGACACGTCATCGGGTTGTTAACACTAACGAAAGTCGTTCTGCGTGTGCGGAGTTAAAACCTTTAATGCCGGTGGACGTCAGTTCAGACACGAGCAGCTCTTTGATGACGCGGTCGGTCGCTCGTCCAGATAGAAACGTCTCGACGTGTCGGAGCCACATTGTTTACGTTAACTGTGCAGATGTTACGTTGCCCCATAAGATACACTCAGAGAAACCAAATCCTGCAAGGACATCACAAAGTTGTGACATCACAAAGTCACAGAAGTCCTGACGGCTGGTTTTAAGGCTCAGTTTCTGAATACAGGCTGTGTGCATTTCTCTGTGGACTGAGGCTTTGATACTTTCACAGTATTAATATAGAAGCTAGAGCTGATCTATAATCACACTACACATGGACACAGACCTTTACACTGGAGGAGCTGTAAAGTCTAAACCTGATGAGCGGCTGATCAGCTCTGACTCTCAGCCTGATTTAATCATGTGGGGCTGAGCGCTGCCTCGTCCCTGGAGCCAGGCAGCGTTGGAATCCTCTCTCTGCCGCTGAGAGGTCAGAGGTCGGTCGCTGCAGCTGCTGGCTTTTTGTCTGTTGATGGGTGTTTGACAGCAGGACGTTAATCTGCGAAGTGACACCTGTAATGTGGCTGAAATCCTCTGAGGAAGTTGCTGCAGGGATTTAGAGAGACACATCAGACTCTGCCTTTGTGCCCTTTAGCAGAGCGCTGCAGCACAGAGGCTAATGCCCATCTGAGTTTAAATATTTCACGTACTTAAGAGGTTTAAGGTTATTTCGGAGACATTTTTGGCTTCATTAAGGAGTGAAGTGAGAGCGGGAAATGAGATGCAGCAGTGACGTGAGTTAAATTTATTCCCATTCAGGCGCATTTATTCATTTTATCAGTTGAAAACAGTGAGTCGGTGCTCAGGTAAGAAATCATGTTAAACTGACAGACTTGAGACTCGTCCTGACAGACTTGAGACTCGTCCTGTTAGACTCGTCCTGACAGACTCGTCCTGACAGACTTGAGACTCGTCCTGACAGACTCGTCCTGACAGACTCGTCCTGACAGACTTGAGACTCGTCCTTACAGACTCGAGACTCGTCCTGACAGACTTGAGACTCGTCCTGACAGACTCGTCCTGACAGACTTGAGACTCGTCCTGACAGACTTGAGACTCGTCCTGATAGACTCGTCCTGATAGACTCGTCTTGACAGACTTGAGACTCGTCCTGACAGACTCGTCCTGACAGACTTGAGACTCGTCCTGACAGACTTGAGACTCGTCCTGACAGACTCGTCCTGACAGACTTGAGACTCGTCCTGACAGACTCGTCCTGACAGACTCGAGACTCGTCCTGTTAGACTCGTCCTGACAGACTCGTCCTGACAGACTCGTCCTGACAGACTTGAGACTCGTCCTTACAGACTCGAGACTCGTCCTGACAGACTTGAGACTCGTCCTGACAGACTCGTCCTGACAGACTTGAGACTCGTCCTGACAGACTTGAGACTCGTCCTGATAGACTCGTCCTGATAGACTCGTCTTGACAGACTTGAGACTCGTCCTGACAGACTCGTCCTGACAGACTTGAGACTCGTCCTGACAGACTTGAGACTCGTCCTGACAGACTCGTCCTGACAGACTTGAGACTCGTCCTGTTAGACTCATCCTGATAGACTCGTCCTGACAGACTTGATACTCGTCCTGATAGACTCGTCCTGATAGACTCGTCCTGACAGACTTGAGACTCGTCCTGACAGACTCGTCCTGACAGACTTGAGACTCGTCCTGATAGACTCGTCCTGACAGACTTGAGACTCGTCCTGACAGACTCGTCCTGACAGACTTGAGACTCGTCCTGACAGACTCGTCCTGACAGACTTGAGACTCGTCCTGATAGACTCGTCCTGATAGACTCGTCCTGACAGACTTGAGACTCGTCCTGTTAGACTCGTCCTGACAGACTCGTCCTGACAGACTTGAGACTCGTCCTGACAGACTCGTCCTGACAGACTCGTCCTGACAGACTTGAGACTCGTCCTTACAGACTCGAGACTCGTCCTGTTAGACTCGTCCTGACAGACTCGAGACTCGTCCTGTTAGACTCGTCCTGACAGACTCGTCCTGACAGACTTGAGACTCGTCCTGACAGACTCGTCCTAACAGACTCGAGACTCGTCCTGACAGACTCGTCCTGACAGACTTGAGACTCGTCCTTACAGACTCGAGACTCGTCCTGACAGACTTGAGACTCGTCCTGACAGACTCGTCCTGACAGACTTGAGACTCGTCCTGACAGACTTGAGACTCGTCCTGATAGACTCGTCCTGATAGACTCGTCCTGACAGACTCGTCCTGACAGACTCGTCCTGACAGACTTGAGACTCGTCCTGACAGACTTGAGACTCGTCCTGACAGACTCGTCCTGACAGACTTGAGACTCGTCCTGACAGACTTGAGACTCGTCCTGATAGACTCGTCCTGACAGACTCGTCCTGACAGACTTGAGACTCGTCCTGATAGACTCGTCCTGACAGACTTGAGACTCGTCCTGATAGACTCGTCCTGACAGACTCGAGCCTTCACAGTTCTGTGTTTCACTCAGCGTGTGGACAGAAGTCATTGCTCAGTAAAGACGGAGACGCTGTGAATTATTGAGACATTATTTCCGGTTGTATTGTCTGATGTTTTGTCCGTCTCTGTGTCCGACAGTCCCTCCGACCGTGGAGCCGGTGTATACGGAGATCCGTCAGGCTCTCGGCCGGGCGTTCAGCCTCACCTGCCGCCTGCTGCGAGCTCACCCGGCCCGCCTCCTGCGATACGAGTGGAAGCTGGGCTCCCGCCTCCTCACTGTCGGACAGTTCAGCGACCAGAAAGACGACACCAGCTACCACGTCCGAGCTCTAAACCGAGAAGGCTACGGCGAGTACACCTGTGACATCACCAACGAGGCCGGGGCGGGGCGCTGCACCTTCCTGGTCACAGGTGAGTCAGCTTGAGTGGAGCATGATGGGAACTTTGCTTTTGACTCGGAGCTGTGAACATGTTGGGTGACCTCATTCTGATTCTGTCTGGTTATAGATCATCACCTGAAACGGCGAGACACTTGATGACTCGTTGACTTGAGACGTGATTTGAATCTGTTTCGAATGATTTGACTTGACACGGATTTGTCTTACGTGAAACTCGACTAATGAATGAACGTCTTAACAAGACGCGAGACTGTCAGACCCGAAAACTTGACAGTTGCTCTTGAGAGACTTGTCTTGACAAACCTGAAACTGACAGACCTGAGATCTGCCCTGAAAGACTTGAGACTTGTCCCTGACAGATTTGAGACTTGTCCTCACAGACCTGAGATCTGCCCTGAAAGACTTTAAACCAGCGCCGCCTTCGTCCCTGTTGCAGCCTCCGAGTCCTGGTTTCCAGTTAACTCCGGTTTGATCCCGTCCTGCAGCTGCTGATGAGGTTTTGTTAACAGGCCTGAGGTCTGATGGGACTATTAGCTGTTTCCCAGCTCTGAGTGTTTACATCTCGAGGATGAGAACATGATGGTTAATTAAAGTTTATCTCATCTTTAAATCCTGTGCGCTGGCAGACAGAAGCGGAGAATCACAGAGCGTTTCCTCAGGGGAGTTTGAAGCGTCATAAATAATGTGCAGCGCTTCAGGAAACCTTCACATCCGCTCACACATCTGTACTCGACAACAAACATTTGACTGTCTGTTGTAAGATTAGAAAACTTCCTGCCTCTGATACCTGGCTGCCTCCTCTCTGTTGTTGGATTTGCAGCTGAGGTCTTCAAGGCTAAAAGATGAAAGACATGAACGTGTTGGAACTTCACCGCCGTGTGATGAAAAAATAAAGCTTTATCTTTTACTTCTGCACATTTGCTGCACGTTCTGCATTATTTAAAGGACCACAGCAGAGTTTCCTCTGAACGTTTTAGTGCATTAACTGTCAATTTAGAAAAATGTTTTCAACGTTTTTCTGTCCTAGAGCTCCAATAAACCATGTGAGCTTTTTAAAAACATTTGTTTACCTGTGTTTTCACCTCAATGAGTTCTTCGAGTTCAGCCGCCACAGTGACGCCGACACGCACCAACAAAGGCAGGGACGTTAATAAACTGTCAGTTAAACTGGATTTAAGATGTAAATGTTTACGAGAACAGATGTAGATTCTACATGTGTCATTTCTTGTCTGCAGTGGATCAGTAGCTGGTATCAGCAGGAGCCCTGAGCTCAGTTATCAGCGTCGTATCAGGGTAGAAGAAGTCAGATGGGTGTGTGTTTGCTCCGTGGAGATAGAAGCCGGGTTTTAATCTAAAATGTAAATGTGGGGTCGTCTCAGCCTGTGAACAGCAGACGTCACAGAGGAAGTGGCGGTTGGTTCCTCCGTCCTCTCCTGATGAAAGCTCCCCCGCAGAGACGCCCTGTCAGCGCTGCGAGACTGTTCCTGTGAAAAGCGGCGGCTGCGTTAAGCCTCTTATCGGGGCCGGCCGCCGAGCAGCGGCGCGTTCTGCAGGCGGCAGCAGAAAGTGTTTAAAGAGGGGAGTTGTAAGCTGAGGATGGAGAGCTGATGGGAAATGAGGGCGATTATGTCGGGCTTGTCGTTGCTGAGGTGAAGTTTGTTGTTGTTAATCAGGTGTGAACACGCCGGTGGTATTTTAAACCTCGCTCATCCTGCGGCGGCCAATGAGACGACAGCAGAGCTTCAGAATGAAAGTGACGGAAAGTCTGAGAGACAAAACGACGACGTCTCAGCTGACTGAGAGACGTCGACACTCACATCAGTTCTTCTCCGTCTGGGTCCAGGTGGAAGCAGCAGATAAATTCACTTCATGAGTCTGATTTCAGATCAGTTCAGAGCCCGACCCTCAGCGAGCGCTGAAGCTGCGAGCTCCGAGACCTTCAGGGTGTCGGTCTGGTCCAGATTAAATTGGCCTGTTGTATTTGTTTGGTTGAGGCTGGTGTGAAAGCTCTCAGTCGAACGGTGTCCAGGTGTACGGTCGCTGCAGCCGCCTGGTCCACGTGGACAAGCAGCTGCACTCACCTGTCTGTGGTTCAGCAGCTTCCTCTCAGGTGTTTTCTAACACACAGACCTCTGAGTTCCCACGGCGTCGTACTGAAGGATGATCAAAGGTTCATTTCAAATCCACCGTCCCGCCTGTCGGACACTGTAACCAGGTAGAGCTGCTTCAGGTGTGTTCTGGTCTGTAGTGGACTGGGTCTGTGCAGAACCTGGATCAGTTCTACATTGCTTGAAAGTTCTAAGTTTCCTGGTTCTGTC
Source organism: Seriola aureovittata (assembly GCF_021018895.1). Lineage (NCBI taxonomy): Eukaryota > Metazoa > Chordata > Actinopteri > Carangiformes > Carangidae > Seriola > Seriola aureovittata. The sequence continues at coordinate 1,637,875 of NC_079376.1, read as the reverse complement.
TAAGTATTTTTATTCGTCTGCGCCAGCGACAGTCAGAACAGCAGCCATTTTGTTTTCAGGTTGTCCGTCTGTCCGTCTTATTCTCAAGGACACGATCTCTCAGAAACGCCTTGAAGGAACTTCTTCATATTTGGCACAAACATTCACTAGGACTCAAAGATGAACTGATTAGATTTTAGTGTTCAAAGGTCAAAGTTCAAGGTCACAGTGAAACTCAGAAAACACTTTTTAGCCATTAGGTTTGGATTAGACACCACAGCAATTAGTATTATTATTTTTTTTTAAAGTATATTTTTTGGGGCTTTTTATGCCTTTATCGGACAGGACAGTAGAGAGACAGGAAGTGGGGAGGCAGAGAGGGGGAATGACATGCAGCAAAGGCCGTCCGATGCGGGACTCGAGCCGGGGCCGACTGCGGCGAGGACTGTGGCCTCTACACATGGCGCCTGCTCAGACCACGACGCCACATGTAAACAGTTTCATTTCAGAGGAGACCAGAGTCCGGTCTTTAACGAGAGTCCGGACTTTAACCAGAGTCCGGTCTTTAACGAGAGTCCGGACTTTAACCAGAGTCCGGACTTTAACGAGAGTCCGGACTTTAACCAGAGTCCGACTTTAACCAGAGTCCAGACTTTAACCAGGGTCCGACTTTAACCAGAGTCCAGACTTTAACCAGGGTCCGACTTTAACCAGAGTCCGGACTTTAACCAGGGACCGGACTTTAACCAGAGTCTGGACTTTAACCAGGGTTCAGACTAAAGAACTTGTTTATTTTGGGTTCATTATTTCAGGCTTGTGAACTAAAAGGTGGAGGTGTGGAAACAGTAAAACAACCGGAGCGTCTCAGTCAGTTTCCCAGCAGAGATTTGAGGTTTGTTGTGGAGAAACATTCGCTGTGTTTCAGTGTTTGATTCTCAGGCCTGAACAGAGCTGGTTTGTTTTGCAGCGATGGTGTCGTGGTGTGTTCACGGTGTTACTGTAAAATCTGTATCTGAAGAGAGTCAGTAATTCATCAGTGCAACGTTCCCTCTGAAGTGAAGAGTCAATTATAAAGTACCAGAAAACTGTAAATACTTGAGCTGTACTGCAGTACCACAGTACATGTACACCAGCTGCGTCAGCCAATCAGGGCTCAGCTCTGCTTTATCAGGTGGCTCATGTCCAGTCAGGTGACTCTTCTTCTTTGGTGGTTTAATCCTCCAACCTGCACATCAGCAGAAACACACTGACACAGTGCTGTCTCTGTGTGTGTGTGTGTGTGTGTGTGTGTGTTTGTGTGTGTGTGTGTTTACAGCACGTGTGTTTGCCTGTCAGCTCTCACATAAACACACACACACACACACTGACTGTTTACTGTCCTATTAAGTAGAGTTTCATAATCCTGCTGCCTCAGAGATGAACACACTCTGACTCTTCTTCTGTCTTTTCTGCTCCCTCATCATCTCGTCCTCTCCTTCTTCTTCTTCTTCTTCTCCTTCTTCCTCTGCTTCTTCTTCTTCTCCTTCTTCTTCTTCTTCTCATTCTCCTTCTTCTTCTCCTTCTTCTCCTTCTTCTTCTTCTTCTTCTCTCATCTTAGACCAAACATACATGGAAACTGTGACATATCTTCACATTGACACTTTTATTTTGAAATGTTTGTAGATGAGTGTTTGGAGTTGTGAATGCAGCCTTGTCGTCCTGACTGGAACATCAGGCCAGGCTGCCGTCACCTCTGTGTGACCTCTGACCCCCGTGTCTCCTCAGGGAAGGCCTACGCCCCAGAGTTTTACTACGACACCTACAGCGCTCTGTGGCAGAACCGGCCCCGCGTCTACGGCTTCAAGCTGCAGTGGACTCAGATGGAGCCCAACGCCGTGGACCGGATCCTGGCCTACAGACTCGGCATCAGACAGGTCGGTGCACCACAGACACTTATCACATCAGAAAACTACATTTAAAGACCCACGTCTTCAGCTGAGAGCCGCAGACAGGAGGGAGGTCAGACTGACGGACGAACTCACTCGTCAGTTTCTAAACATGAGAGGAAGAAGAAGAAGCTGTAGAGTATCATCAGATAGCACCAGGAAAACACTTTATTCCTGGAGCTGGAATCAACTTCTTTTAATCCACAATGGCTTCTAGATTCATCCATGTCCATCCACACCAGATAATAAAAATACACAGAACAAAAATATAAATGTAACAATCCGCCCGGCAACAGTCAGAGCAGCAGCCATGTTGTTTTCAGGTTGTCCATCTCATTCCTGTGGACACGATATCTCAGTGACACCTCGACAGAACTTCTTCTCTTTTTAAAGATCATTTCATTTTAAAACATTTAAAAACTTTTTTTTTCCTTTCACCAAAATTGTTGTTCAAATGATTTGTCGACCCAGTCACATATAAACACAACAAACATCTGAACTGTGAACGTGAACGTCGTCACATCTCCAGCTGGAAGTCGTTTCACTGCACGTGTCCTCTGTCGCCTCAGCGACGCCATGTAACGTGTCACATGACGTGCTCATGTCCTGCAGCGGTGGTGTGTTTGAAGCATTAGAAATATTACACAGAGTGAGTGCTCCTGTTACTCCTGTTACTCCTATCTTTGTGAGGGCGTTTGGTTTGTTCACCTGTGTTTGAAGGTGGAGACTCGGTTTTTAAAGTCAGGATGAGGGGAAGTCCTCACTTTACACGTGTAGAAAAACAAGTGTGTGTGTGTGTGTGTGTGAGTGTGTGTGTGTGTGTGTGTGTGTGTGTGTGATGCTCACTGGCCAGATTGCAGTAGCTGGAGGTAATCCTCTCTCTCTCTCTCTGTGTGACAGATATAGGACGCAGCCTTTCTGTTTAACCCTCGCTCGACCTTCCTGTAGCTTCAGATTTTTATTATTATTTTCTTATTTTTTGTTCTTTATTAGTGACTTTGCAACACAAAAAAAAAAAGTGTGACATGAAGGGTTCATATAATGGACATTAATAACAACAAAAACAGGGTTAGAGTTATAGAGACGTATGAATGAAAAGAATATGATATGTATGGTACGAGCTTTTTTATTTATGTGTGATGTCGTGTGTATCTGTCTTTTTAAAAAGGAAAGTAAAGTGACATAATGATGTAAAATCAATATAATCGTAACAAACATGTTATATATATATATAAATCCTTTATAAGCTGAGTCTTATTGTGAAGGGGAACTTCAACAACAGTCCGGTTTCAACCAAATCCAAAAAGGTTTTCAAAGTAAAACCTGAAAAGTCCTGAAGCGCAGCTTTAAGTATGAAAGGACACAAGCAGAGGTGATGATCAGAGCAGGTCACAACTGATCAGCTGGGTTATTGACGTGTCGATGGATCGATCAGTTCCTGTGTAAACATCACAGATTACATGAAAACACGATGCTGTGTTCGTACCTGAAGCTCCTTCAGCAGCAACCTCCAGCTGTAGAGAATAAGGAGGAGGAGGAGGAGGAGGGTTTGTTGCCATGGTAACCCATCGGCCTTCATTCATACAGACCAGTGCTGCAGAGAGAGAGGAGGCAGGGAGGAAGTGCTGATGAGACAGAAAAAGAGGGAAAGAAAGTAGAAGAAAGAAAGAAGAAGATGATGATGATGATGAAGAAAGACTGGAGGAAACAAGGAAGGCTGAGTTTACAGGAGAGCAGAGAGGCAGTGAGAGGAGGGGGGAGGAGGGGTGAGATGGGAGTCAGGAGAGATGAACAGGGAGGAGGAGGAGGAGGAAGAGTTTACTGGAGTGTAAAATGAGCAGAGTAGAGAGAGAGAGAGGAGATGCGAGTGAAGGAAGAGAGTTCGGTCATGACTCTGTTACTCTGGATGAACTCAGTGGTTCAGTGTGAATGTCGACTCGTGTCTTTCTGGACTCACGTTCAAATCCTGATTTTATAACTGTGTCGTCGAACTGCAGTGAAACAGCCACAGATTCAGACAGACCGGGACGTGTGGCACCGATCCTGTCAACTTGTGCAAAATAAACCTGAACCTTGTCAGTACAGAGAGAGAGAGAATTAGCATTAGCACAACCGCTAGCACCGTGTTAGCCGCTGCCAATGACAAGCAACGAACAGCATAAACAAACGGTAACTACTCTAACTGTTCTCAAAAGATCCTTAATGAGTGTTTCCTTCCTCCCTCTCTTCCTTCCTTCCTTCCTTCCTTCCTTCCTCCCTCTCTTCCTTCCTCCCTTCCTTCCTTCCTTCCTCCCTCTCTTCCTTCCTTCCTTCCTCCCTTCCTTCCTTGCTTCCTTCCTTCCTTCCTTCCTTCCTTCCTTCCTCTGTGTCTCAGGTGGGTCAGTCTCGCTGGTGGGAGCAGGAGATTCCCATGGAGGGAACCGTCCAGAAGGGGGAGCTGTTGACCTACAACCTGACTGAACTCGTCAAACCTGAGTCCTACCTGATCCGCCTCACCCCCATCACCCGCTACGGGGAGGGAGACGCCACCGAACGCATCATCACATACAGCGGTACGTCATCTCATCTTGTGACATCATTGATATTGGGGGAGTGGGGGGGGTGGGGTGGGGGGGCGTTAACACTGTCAAGACGCTCTGTTATTGGTTAGTCGTGTAAATTCACCGAGGGATTAATTTCCGCTTGTGAGTAAAACTGCAGTTGCTGCTTAATCTGAAACTGGTCTGAGTGGCGGAGGGATACGACCACGAGGAGGTGATTCTAGTTGCAGTGTGTTGAGCCGCTCTAAGGCCCCGGCCGGCCGACAGGTTGCTGTGAGGCGAGAGCGCGAACCACTGTACCACCGCGCCCGTTTATTGATAACGTTACAAGTTATTTACTGTTGAAGGGTTTTTGACCTTTGTTTCCATTGTTAGACATGTGATGTACATCACCTGACTGAGACACAGTCTGTACGTTCTCCTGCCCGGGATTAATCCCCGGGAACGTAGGTCAGGTCAGAGGTGTGAAGACGGTTTTATTACCTTTAATTAATTGTTAACGATTATCTGGTTATTGATTGTTAATGTGGCTGACTCATCCGTTCATCCGCTCTAATTCTTTTAACCATAAATCTGATATTTGTGTCGTAATAATCTGATATACTGCTGACCTGAGTGTGTGTGTGTGTGTGTGTGTGTGTGTGTGTGTGTGTGTGTGTGCGTGTGTGTGTGTGTGTGTCTGTGTGTGTGCGTGTGTGTGTGTGTGTGTGTCTGTGTGTGTGCGTGTGTGTGTGTGTGTGTGCGTGTGTGTGTGTGTGCGTGCGTGTGTGTGTGTGTGTGTGTGTGTGTGTGTGCGTGTGTGTGTGTGTCTGTGTGTCTGTGTGTGTGTGTGTGTGTGTGTGTGTGTTTGTGTGTCTTAGCTTCCTGACTTTGCACTGTCCCAGATCTGTAGCGCTAACTCAACACTAGTGCTGATAACACACTGTGACATTACACACCACACCTCCCCTGCTTTGGACACACACACACACACACACACACACACACACACACACACACACACACACACACACACACACAGCCAGGTTAATTTCAGTGGTTGTTTTCCATCAGTTTTCAGATTGATTTCTTTCCTCCAGACAGACATTAGTTTTCATTTATTTCTGAGAAAATGAACTTGGCGACAGAAAATCACTCAGAGTCGACTTTGTGTTTTAGTTCAATTTATGTGGAGATGCAGCTTCAAACAGGGACTGTTGAAAACTGCTTTAAACAGCCGGTATATTTCTTTACAATAATACAGATTCCGTGTGTGTGTGTGTGTGTGTGTGTGTGTGTGTGTGTGTGTGTGTGGGTGTGCGTGTGTGTGTGTGTGTGTGTGTGTGTGTGTGTGTGTGTTGTTGCTGCAGGCTGTTGGCCTCAGACACAGCTGTAAAAGGTCATGTCGTCAGTAAATTAACATATTCTGAGGCTGTGAACATGTTTTCCGCAGGTTCATCAGGTTCTGTTCCAGACAAGTTCATACATGAACATTAATTTATTCATTTATATAAATGTATATCATCAAGCATTTTGGATTAAAATATTATCATGCTTTCCATAATAATGTTAATATAACAAAAATAAGCCATTAAAGTGCCGCATTGCAACATATTAAATGAATAAAAAAAATATTAACAAAAGAATTCAAATGAGCATTTTCAATGTCAAAAAAGAATCTCTAAAGTGAAAGTTTTATTTCTATCTTTACACCAGAGAGCTCTGTCCTTTCAGTTCCACCATTCTCTCTGTAAATAACATTATTTTTCTACCAGAAGATGCAGAAGAGTAACGACTGCAGGTCTTCCTCAAACCGCCGCTGATGTTCAACATCTATCAGAATTGAGAGTTAACAATATTACTGGTGCAACTTAGGTCTAATTTTGTTGTAAACAGGAAATAGAAGTTTCCATTCATTTTACTGCATCATCCAAATTACAAACAGATTTCTATTAAAGGAATAAAAAGAAAAGATTCTATATGAAAACAGCAGTCGTAGAAGAAGACTTCATATTGTTTACTAAACTGAATGTAGTAATACTAAAGTTTAAAAAGTCCTGGATTTAACATTTTACTTCAGTTAAAGTACATTAGTATTCTCAACAAAATATACTGCACTTTAATTATCAAAAGTAAAAGTACTTATGATGCAAAATGTCAGGTTGGATAATTATTATTGATGTGTTCATTTATAAGCAGTATTTTAGTGTTGTAGTTTTAGGTGGAGTCAATATTAACTGCTTCATATACTGTTGGATATTTTCATTTCTAATAATGCATGTTTTATAAACTGATCTCATTTTGTGTTTAAGGTTAATCTAAAAATTAAATATAGCTGTAAAGTAAATGTTGTGGAGTCAAACGTACAATGTTTGCCTCGATGGAATAGAAGTATAATCAATTAAATTTGTTTTTAATTAACGGATTGGTTTAATTTATTGATTGACGCCCTGTTTATTGATGTATCTAAGGCTTTGATCATCAAATTCTTTCGAAACATCTAGAATCTATTGGATTTGATGATGAATCATGTGACTGGTTTGGAAATGGTCTCAGTGGTAGAACACAAGCTGTGGTGGCTGAAGGTTTTCAGTCCGGCTTCATGAGCGTGAACAAAGGTGTGCCACAGGGTTCTATTGTAGGACCACTTCTATTCACCGTTTTATAAATTAATTAGGTGTAAAAGTCAGGAACAGTACATCTGTATGCAGACGACGCTCTTTTATATACAACATATACAACCTCTGTTGTTCAGGCAGTTAAAACGTGCATGTTGATTTCTGTACTGCACAGCAAACTTTAACTAATCTTACATCGCTGTTAAACTCAGATTTTAATAATATAATATATCTCACAGTATTATAATTAAATATCCATTACAGCTGCTTTAACATGCTTTTATGAAATGGGCTCCAGTTTTAGTTTCTGGTCATACAAAGGCTGAGACGCAAGAGATTATTGAATAAGAGAATTGGCAGGTAACCAGTAGGTAACAGCGGTCCTCAAAATGGTAGAAAGACGAGCACAGACACATTCTCAGACCCAGAGCTCATCGATTAGTGCTGGTTGATAACAAAGCCAAATGACGCAGCAGCTGTTCACACAGGCATGTTTCCAACAGCTGCCCTGTGTGTGTGTGTGTGTGTGTGTGTGTGTGTGTGTGTGTGTGTGTGTGTGAGGCATGTGGTGTAATTACCTTTCGCTCTGAAAATCTGATTAAAAAACTGTTGACTCTGTCGAACCTGCTGCTGGTTTAGAGTGTTAATGTTTCACTTTTCTGTTTCCTGTTTTATTTTGAAAGAAATCCTGCTCAGTGTCTCGTCTTAAATATATGAATTTATCCTTTGATACGCAGCAGTTTCAGTGTAAGTTCAGATGTTAGCCAGAACATATTGTACGAGTCCTCAAGACATTTTACTGACCACAGCTCTACCCAGAATGAAACAACGTTTTTTGACATTTAAATACGCGTCACTCCTTACTCTTCTTCTGGTTCTTTCCAGAGTCATGTTTTCCTGTTGTAGTTGATCTGAGCTTTTCTTTTGTCCCTTCACAGCTCCTGTCAACCCACATCTCAGTAAGTATCTGTCTACACACAAACACACGAACACTCTGACCTCAGTCCTACATTGTTCATATGTCAGATCTCGTATCCACAGTCTCTGTGTTCTGCAGTGTAGTGACACATAGTGAAATATGAAATTAAAAGATAATCCTCAAAAATCAATACACACAACAGATGTATCATCAAGTACAGTGATACGACAATATATTATCTGATCAGCTGTCATCTATGTATGTGTGTTGTGTGTGTGTGTGTTGTGTGTGTGTGTGTGTGTGTGTGTGTGTGTGTGTGTGTGTGTGTGTGTTCAGGGGAGTTCCAGTGTGGTTTCGAGGACGAGGCGTTGTGTTTGTTCTCTCAGGACAAAACCGACGAGTTTGACTGGACACGTCACAGCGCCGCCACACGAGACACCAAATACACCCCGAACACCGGGCCGAGCTCCGACCACAACGGCTCCAAGCAGGGTACACACACACACACACACACACACACACACACACAGATGGTCAAAAATCAGAGCTGGTCTCTTTGACCAGGCGTCACCCTCCGAGGCTGAAACACTAAAAGCTGCAGTTCCTCTAACGGCCACTAGAGTCTGGCTCCAACAGTGAGTCAGTCCCCATAGACTCCCATGTTAAAATGTCTTTACAGCAGAAATAAACATGTTTACAGCCTGGTACAGAAACTGTTTTGGTCTCTAGAGATAATTTCCTGTTTATATAACTCACCTGTTTACATTTTATTAAGGACTAAAGTTATGGAGGACTGAGGGCGTGGCCTGTTTGAGTGACAGGTGGGTGAGCGTATGCCTGCTACGAACCTCTCCTCTTTGCCCATTTTTGGATTAGCTGGGAGTTAGGGGGCGGAGTCAGACACTGCAAAGATGGCGACAGTGGAGCAGCTCACTCTGAACCTGTGGGTGACGTCACAGAGGCGACGTCCATTTTTATTTATAGTCTGTGGGCGTCATCTAACGCTGTCAGAGTGAGACACTGAGGTCTGACCGAGCAAGTTTAGTGTCCAGTATGAATCAACTACACATCAAACTTTATTTATACGTCAAAGGAAACAGGAAAGAAGCGAGCAGGTCTTCATCACGCCGCCTGTTCACACTCCTCTCTGTTTCCTTCATGGCGCCGCTCAGTGTTCGAGGCGCTCCGTCTTTGTCTGCTGTGTCTTTGTGTCTCCGTCTCGTGCTGTTGGCTGCAGCTCTGACGGGAGGAGGAAGAGGAGGAAGAGGAAGAGGAGGAGGAGGAGGAGGAGGAGGAGAGCTGAGGACTCAAACTGACACTGAACCTTCATCATCGCACCGGACTGACAAGACAGGGATCGAACCACCGCTGATACGTGGCGTTCAGGACGAATGACGCCGACTCCAAACGAAATAAAAACGCTGAAAATAAAAAGCGGAAGTGAAGCAGCCCGAGGAGACGAGTCTTCGCTGACTGGATGAGAGCAGAGTGACGAGGGAGCAAGGGAGTTACTTAAGGCATTTTCAGCAGTAAAAGAGGTTTTTCAGCAGTAAAAGAGGTTTTACAGCAGTAAAAGAGGTTTTACAGCAGTAAAAGTCTACTGCGTCGTTAACGAACATCGTCATCATTGTCCTGTGATGAGTTACTGGCTTCTTTTATAAACCTTGGTCGTGTTACAGACACAGACGGACCTTTAGTTCTTTCCTTACTTTGGTCTCTAAGGTCTTTGTGCAACGGTTGAACTGACTTTAAGTGATTCCTTAAGTTTAAGACTAAGATAAGGAGAAAACCTTAAATACTTAAGTGAACATTTTAAGGAAACTTAAGGGTGTTTTGTGCGACTGTTTTTATTTAAAGGAGAATCTTAGGTCTTTTGAGCAACGGGCCTCAGATGGATCAGAAACTAAAATAAACTGGACGGTTTCAGCATCAGAATCAAACATGGCGTCCCGCTTCAGACAGAACAGACGACTCGAACACAGAGCTTTAATCACTTCATCACGCTCTCTGCTGAATGGCCACATTTTCCAACGAGGTTTGACATTTCTCCGTGCGGCGCCGACGGAGCGACGTTATCAGGAAAACGCAGCATGTCACAAAAACAAAGTATCAGCTGACTGTCGGACCGACTTTCACAGCCTGATTAGAAAGAGAAATGTCTGACTGAATTATCTTTGTTCTGTCAACACTCGCTGGATGTGAAAGGAGGCGTGTAGGAAGACGGCCTGTCAAACCGTCCACTGCGCCTTTAGTTAGACGCAGATAAACTTCAGCGTCCGTCCCGGAGCTCAGACTGTTGGCAGATAACCACGACAGCTCGGAGTCGTTGTTTGTTCATTTACTTCTGACTTTATTACACTCGGCACAGAACAGTTAGCCGTCACGTCACATGTTTGGAGACGCTGAATGTTAAAATGTTGTTCAAAAAAAAAAAGAGACAAAGAGTGAGACGCCATCTTGAAACAGACGCTCAACAAGGATAAAGGAAGAAATCCCTCAGAGGAGGAAACACACAGACCTCTGGACTCTGTCTCCTTCCTGTCTCACACAGTCACTTCCTGTCTCACATTGTCTTAAGATATTTTAATTTTAAGGTTTAAAGATGTTTTTAGGGGATTTAAAATAAAAAACTTAATACATTTTATAAATAATGTGAAAATTCAGGGATCTGTAATAACATTACCTCACAAACAGAAGTCTGAAGGGCGGGAGTTGCCGTGGCGATGTGAGATATGAAACAGCCACACAGCAAAACGCAGAGTGTGAGTCACTACCTGTCGTCTCGGACGCCGCCTGCTGCGGCTCCCCAGGCGGGACCAGACCAAATAATGAAATGTGATTGGTTGTCAACACCTGGCCGTCAGACGCCGCCCTGAGGTGGAGAGAAATACACGCACAGGAAATCCAGACTACAACAAGTCCGAGTCCATCGGTTCCTACTGAGACGCACATCTGTAAGAAGACCTCAGAAACATCTGCTTCCATTTATAAAAAAAAAAGATTTTTATCAAACAAACGAAAGCAAATAGTCACATTAACACGTCCTGCTTCCTCCCTCAAAGTTACTGACTCCGGCTCGAACCTTTGAACGCGTCACAATCAGTTCCATTATATTATAAACTATATACACTATATACACTATATACACTATAAACACTATATACACTATATACACTATAAACACTATATACACTATATACACTATATACACTATAAACACTATATAAACTATATACACTATAAACACTATATACACTATATACACTATATACACTATAAACACTATATACACTATATACACTATATACACTATATACACTATAAACACTATATACACTATAAACACTATATACACTATATACACTATAAACACTATATACACTATATACACTATATACACTATAAACACTATATACACTATAAACACTATATACATTATAAACACTATATACATTATATACACTATATACACTATAAACACTATATACACTATAAACACTATATACATTATAAACACTATATACATATATACACTATATACACTATAAACACTATATACACTATATACACTATATACACTATATACACTATAAACACTATAACACTATATACACTATATACACTATATACACTATATATACACTATATACACTATATACACTATAAACACTATATACACTATATACACTAAAACACTATATACATATATACACTATAAACACTATATAAACACTATATAAACTATATACACTATAAACACTATATACACTATATACACTATATACACTATATACACTATAAACACTATATACACTATAAACACTATATACACTATATACACTATAAACACTATATACACTATAAACACTATATACACTATATACACTATATACACTATATAAACACTATATATACACTATAAACACTATATACATTATAAACACTATATACACTATAAACACTATATACACTATAAACACATATACACTATATAAACACTATATACACTATATAAACACTATACACTATAAACACTATATACACTATAAACACTATATACATTATATACACTATAAACACTATAAACACTATATACATTATATACACTATAAACACTATATACACTATAAACACTATATACACTATATACACTATATACACTATATACACTATAAACACTATATACACTATAAACACTATATACACTATATACACTATAAACACTATATACACTATAAACACTATATACACTATATACACTATACACTATAAACACTATAAACACTATATACACTATATACACTATAAACACTATATACACTATAAACACTATATACACTATAAACACTATATACACTATATACACTATAAACACTATACATTATTTTATTTTTTCATTTGAAAAACAAAAGAAAAAGCAACTGAACATCAACATTTGGAGAAAGATCGTTTCTAATGTGTGTACACACAGTACACACACAGTACACACACAGTACACACGCAGTACACACACAGTACACACAGTACACACACAGTACACACGCAGTACACACACAGTACACACAGTACACACAATACACACAGTACACACACAGTACACACAGTACACACAATACACACAGTACACAGTACACACAGTACACAGTACACACAGTACACAGTACACACAATACACACAGTACACAGTACACAGTACACAGTACACACAGTACACAGTACACACAGTACACACAGTACACACAGTACACACAGTACACAGTACACACAGTACACAGTACACACAGTACACAGTACACACAATACACACAGTACACAGTACACAGTACACAGTACACACAGTACACAGTACACAGTACACAGTACACACAGTACACACAGTACACACAGTACACACAGTACACAGTACACACAGTACACAGTACACACAGTACACACAGTACACAGTACACAGTACACAGCTGTGTAGAACGTTGCAGCTGCATCGACTGACGTCAGAATAAATGAAGCTCAGTCTGGATGAACTGATCTACACAGACAAACAGGAAACAGCTGTGCGCTCAGATTTAATCCCTGAGTAAACAAAGGTTACAATAACTCTACATACATCCAGCTGATGCGTGACGGAGGCTGTTTGTTGTCGGGCTCCTCCTCCTCCTCCTCCTCCTCCTCGTTCTTCCTCCTCCTCCTCCTCCTCCTGCTCCTCCTCCTCCTCCTCCTCCTCCTCGTTCTTCCTCTGGGATCTCATTAAAGCGCGGCCCCGGGGTGAAACGTTTTAAACAGGAAACACGCGTGTGAGAGTTTCCACAGTCGTGTACGAGTTAATTTGTGAGGATTGTTTCTGTGCTGGAGGCGGAAGCTGCTGCCGCTACATTTACTCTGTGCGCATGCGCAGGGAGCGAGGCACGGTCAGAGGTTCGATTCCCTCTTCATCACCGAGGACGGTCCAAGGAAAAGAGATTAAGATTTTATGTCCAGTCCAGTAGTAAATATAAACATAAGACATGAAATAATCATATAAATAAACGGAGAAAACTTGATCTGAAATGATCAGTTGATTAATCAGTTCTTATCTAATCTGATCTATTCTTATAATCTTTCATTTTATTTAAGATAAAGGAGTAAAAATAAATAAAATTGCAGGTTTCAGCCTCTGAAAAGACGATCTGCTACTTTTCTTTGTCAAATCTCATCGTGAACTGAAACGACATTTGAAGACGTCACATTTAAAGTTCTTTGGTCCTTCAAAGATTAAATTCATTAAAAAATAACCATCAGATGAATCAATAATTCTCCACATTCCCTCCATAAACTCTTCAGGTGACAAATACGTTAATATATAATAAATACGTAATATTTATCAGTACAATACGTGACTTTTTCTTGTATTTTATATTTAGTTTTGTTTTTCTCGGGTTAAAGATCTGAGTACTTCCTCTTTTCCTGTTGCTGCTCAGAGACACGTGTAGCTGACGAAGAAGAACTAATAAATAATTTAATAACTAATTAACATCCATTATAAAAGTTATTATTGTTATTTAAACATTTTTAATGAGCGTTTATTCAAATTCCAATATACAAGGTTTTTTTTTTTACAAAACAGCTTTAATCAGAAGTTTGTTTTTATTTCATGATGTCAGTTCCGCCTCAGTCCTCAGCCAATCACACGTCTCCACGGCTACCACAGTTAGCCACTTAGCTTCTGTACAATATGATATAAAAGTGTCACTGGGTTTAATTATGAAACAATCACAGACTTTGAAAAGGGTTAAAATTTGAATCTATAATTCAATATAAATAAACTCCAGTAAAGACCTTGTTTATTAACCCTTGAGCCTAACTGTGACCTCTGACCTGTGACCTGTGACCTCTGACCTGTGTTGCTGTTGCGCTCTCTCAGGTTTCTACATGTACATCGAGACGTCGAGGCCGAGGCTGGAGGGAGACAAAGCTCGGCTGCTGTCTCCCACCTTCAACATGAACTCGAAGATTTCCTCCTCGTCCGCCGTCAGCAACAGCCCCACCTACTGCTTCGCCTTCTTCTACCACATGTACGGGAAACACATAGGTGAGGCTGCAGCAACATGGCGCCGTCTCAGGTACAGCACAGAATAAATCATGACAACATTAAACACCCCGTCTGTCCTGTAGGAGCTCTGAATGTGTTCCTGCGCCAGAAAGGTCAGACGGTGACGGACACTTCAGTCTGGAGTCTGACTGGTAACCAAGGAGACCGCTGGAGACAAGCCAAGGTCAACATCCACCCAACCATGGCCTTCCAGGTACAAACCACACCCACCTCCACAATGACCACAAAGAGACACAACAAGTCAAAACAACCACAAACAAAATGGCCATAAGCTCATGTCTCAGCTTCCTGTCTCTGTGGCAGATGGTGATGGAGGGAGTCCGAGGTTCTGGTATCGAGGGAGACGTCGCCATCGATGATGTAACCATCGAGGAGGGCGAGTGTAAAGACCCTCCACCCAACAGTGAGTACACCTGTACTGTGATCATTCACCTGCTGGATGAAACGCTGACCACAGGATCTCATGACCCCTTAGATTCATGCCATGACCCCTAGTGGGGTCCCAAACCTCATGTTGGGACCCTCAGGTTTAGTTTAATCCAAACTGAACAAATTTTAACCAAATTTCCATAAAACCGTCAAAAGAAAATAAACATGGATGAAAGTTCTTTTTGTTTTTACAGCAGCAGCTTTTTCTCCTGATCATTAAACTCACCTGTCTCTCTCTCTCTCCCTCTTTCCTATTCAGATCTAAGGTCTCTCGCCCCGCCCTCTTCGCCCCATATATGGCAGCTGTGCATCACTCTGAGTCTGGCTCTGATTGGCCAGCAGAGGTGACCCCCTCCCCCCTGAACACAACGTGACGCCACGACCTTTGACTCTTTTGCCCCCGCCCCGATCTCCTCTACATCAAATCCAACCCCCCCCCCCCCCCCCCCCCCCCCAACTACCAAAGATCCGGTCTGAGCTGCAGCAGAGAGGCGTGATGAAAGTGAGGATTGTTTACGTTGTAGGAAACAGTGAATGAGGGATCACAGGAGCAGCGCAACATTGGTCCCATTCCCAGTCCAGAGACAGTGTTAGCCTAGCTTAGCATAAAAACTGAAAGCAGGGGGAAACCTCAAAGATCCATCTGATTAACACGTCGTAAACATCAGCCCATCCTGTAGTCGGCTGGACCAGTTCACCGCAGAGTCCAAACCAGCAAGTTCAGCCGCTCTGTGTCAGGTCAAAGGTCACTTAGTTTGAATGTAGCGTGGGAGTTTCGCCACAGAGAGCTGAAGTAGGACGTCACCTCCGGCCTAACCTCAGAACATCCGACATTTATTTCATCTGAGAAAAAACAAAGGTTTTGTCTCCATAGAACAAATCATCAGCCAGTTCTGGATGTTCGAAGCTGAAACCTTCGTGATTTCTACTAAATAAATCCACAATATATTTTCAGCATCTGAAAAACTACAGCTCCCATGAAATAAAACCTCACAGCTGTAACATAATAAATAGTAATATGCCAATATTATAGATGAACAGAACAACAGTTCACATCGGACAGTAAATCTCTCTGGAGACATAAAAGAAGAACTTACAGCATCAGCGCCCTTTGACTCCGTGTAGCTTATATTCCCTTCTTGTGAATATTGTGATTTCTAGCTCTTTTGCCAATTTCAAAATTCACTTTATTGCCGCCTTCTTCCTCTAAAAACACGGGCTGCATGTTGTTCTCATCTGATGTCGCCTTGGGGCCATATTATACAATCTGAACCCATTTTCTTTAATACTGGCATATTATTTATGTACGTTTACAGCTGTAAGAGCTCATTATTGTCTTTGTTTTTGTATTTGAGCACCTTAATCTTTATGCATAACAGGAGGTGTTGCTGGCGTCCTCTGATTGGTGGGTTATTTCCAGGTGAAAGCTTGTAGCCTTTATATGTCCGCTGCTGTTTGTATGAGATTTGGCGGATGAAGGTCTGAAGACTGAATCCAAGAAAAGTTGAATCCAAGGAGACTGGACTTGGTTGTAGGTTCTGACTGACAGGTGAGGAGACCCAGGTATTTAACCTCTGTGGGGTCGGGATCAAGGTCGTGGATGTCACTTGGTTGGTTAGTGCTCCCCGCTGTTGTAGCGACAGGCTGAGGCTGCGTCCACACTGCTGCGTTTTAGTTTTAAGACTCATCTCTTTTACTACGTTTCTGTCCACACGACTCCTTATTTTGAAAACTCTGGGGTTGTGTTGTAGTCTGGACAGAAACTGAGACCTTTGTAAACGATGAGGTCACACCCACGGTCTCTCCTGATTGGCTGTCATCAGCCTGGACTACCAGTGGTGAATACAACATGATGATGAACGACAGTGTCACTGACCTTGTTGTCTTTGCAGCTGTTGTTCACTTACATTCTCTGTTTTAATGCTACAACAATCTAGACCATCTGCTTCCTGTTTACATTGGCGCGCACATGCCCAGTGTACATCAACAGTCATGTGATCGGTGTTTTCAGGGGTGTTAGTGTGGACGCAGCCCAGGTGTGCCAGGTGTTGTCAGTGACTTTGTCAGTGTGTGGGACTGGAGTATTTAAAAAAGAGGAAATAACAGTTTGAATGTGAACCTTCCTGCCCCCCCCACCCCTCCATCTCCTCTCATAAACCCTCTTACTTACCCTCCCCCCTCTGTACTCCCCCTCCGCAGATCAGCAGTACTGTACCGTGATTTGGACAAACAAATAGTCTCTATCTTTAGTTTTTTTCTTAAATGGGGGAGGTAACTTTTTACAGCGGGCGGACCCACAGAGCGGTAGTTAAAAAAAAAAAAAAAAAAAGACTTTTATTTTGACATCTGTCTGTCTGTGGCGGACCAAGGAGGAAAGTTCACCCTCTGCCATGACATCAAGTGCCTTCAGACTCACAGAGAGAAAGACCGCCGGGCCGAGGACTGCCGAAATAACAAAGAGTCGGACATCGATGTTTCTGTCTTAGCGACCAGTGGGAAAATAAGCGATGAACACAGATATCTCCTGGTCTCAATATGCAGAGAATCAGTTTCTTACTTTTTTTGAGGTGAAAATGTTTATGATGACAAGAGGATTCTGGCGTTATGAAGACGCAGCAACGAAGAAGCCATGGACCAGAGACACACTGACTGCAGACAGGAAGCTCAGTGATTTATTTAACGATTTAAAGAACAACATGCAATCATAATCTGAGACTGTGACTGGATATTTCAGAATAAAAGGACTTCCTGTTGGACGGTTTTCAGCCCTAAGCCAATGGGATTTGAGCATTTGGTCTCTCAGAACTATTTTAGTATTTCAAAATAAGAGTTTTCAGAAATCGGCGTAGACTTTGATGCTACCTGAGACTATCAGTTAACTTAAACTACAAAAACAGCTGGAGCTTTTGGAAAAACAAAGGAAGAAAATGTACTGTAAAATCAAATCTTATATTGTTCCTATGAATTATAAAGATAGAGGGGAAATCTTTACACTTGTCATCGTTACTCATCTCTGTTGTTTTGTTGGTTTTAACGAGGGTGGGGTTCTTTAGTTCAGGTATCTGTCTTATTTTGGATTTAATTGTTTTGTTTTTTTGTTTATGTGGGTTTTTCCCAGGACATCTGGAAAAACTCGAAAGGAAAATTTGAAGAAAAAATTCTGGGGGTAATTTTTTTTTTTTTTCAAAAAGCACAAAGAGACAAAAATTCCTTTAGTTAAACAGAGAACACACATGAACAACGCATCTGTACACACATATTTTATATGGAAGCCTATTTCTGCCAACAAAAGAAAAAAATGCATAAAAAGCTAGCATGAGAGAAATACTTATTGTATTAAATGTGTGTAATAAAAAAGCCATAAATTTGATTTACTAATTTTACCTATTAACCTGTTATCTTTGCTACATTATTATTTGTAATAATATAATATGTTTATAATATGTCACATTTTTAACTTACTATCATTTTGCTTTGAGTATTTACTTTCTCATACTTTATACTTTAACACTATGATTTTGATTTCAAAAGGTTATGAATTTAATCACATTTTTTACGTATGTCATACGTTTTTATCATTTTTTAATCTGATTATTTTTAGATTAATATCTCAGTGTTGTTATTTGAAAAGTCCTAATTTTCATTTGCTTGACAATTATAATTTTGATTTAAAAGATCATAAGTTTCCGTTAATAGCTCATACTTTACATCTACCTAGGGGAGTATTTTAATTTTTTTCTTTTCCTCAGCAGGAGTGGACTTCCATACATCAGCTCGTACACATGCTGTCATACAAGAACCACGTAACTGCCATTTTGATTCACGTGGTTTCACAACATATGTGAGAAAATAATTATTTTAACTTTAAATACATTTAAAGACACAGTGAAACAGCAGTTAGAGCGATTCTCTGAGCGAATCAGAATATGTGAGCGAGGCGTCATTTTGAGAAGGATTTGATCAAATCATTAAGAATTAGATTCAAGAGCCGAGAGCGGTTTTATGTGATTCACTGTGTCTTTAAAAACTTCTTTCCTTAGACGAAAAACATGATTTTATTGGAGATGCGTGGTTTTACACAGTAGTGATGAGCATTACTTAAAAAGTCTGATTTGCATCTCAGCAGCCACTGTTATACACACTATTATTAAACTGATCACAGGTCAGTCAGAGGAGGGTGCATTAGATAAACCATTCCCTCAGATAAATATCATTTCTTTTTAATGTTTTGTTGATTTATTTTTCTCCCTGTGGCGACACTTTTATTTTCTCAGCGTGTTTTTCCACTGCAGCTCGCTGTGCTGATGATCAGAGTTTTATTAAAGCTCCCGTGGGTTTCACTTTATCCTCCACTGCATTATTATTATATTAACTCTGTTTGTTGGAATCACTGCAGATGATTGGTCGCCTCTGATAAACACCAGTAGGTTTACTCATTTATTTACTCTTCCAAATGATGAAACGAACTCTGTGCAGTGATTACATAAACACGCTGCTGGTTTGTTCAAAAAGAAAGAAAAGCTTACATGAAGGATTCCTCTGCCCTGCCGATATAAAAATATTCCTTCATCACACTTTAAAGAGAAATGAGTATGGAAGCTCATTAAAATAAAACATTCTAAGATGAGTCAAAGCCATGATATATGTCAAACTTTTCATTTATTACGTTGAAATGGAGTGAGCATTATGAGGATTAAAATATCTAATCTTTGCTGACTATCTTATAATTTTGATTCAATTTGATCTTTAATTTGTAATTGCAAAAATTCACAACAAAACACAGGTGGGTGTGGTTCACTGCAGGTGGTTCAGAGCTTCTGTTGTTATTTATTTATCTGAAGATCAGAGACAATAAAATCTGTCATTGTTTTTTCATCAGCTTTTCGGAAAAACAAATATATTCGTTGGGTTTGCGCAGTTAAACACTAAGGAGACAAAACGTTACAACCACAAATACAAGACAATAGTTTTTTTCGGGAAATTAGTTTTGGAAAAGTGAGGCATGTCTTAAATTCAAGGACCAAGATAATTATGTGTTCACAACATCAGATTTTGTTTTGAAGCGACACAGTACCAGTGTACTACAGTGTTGAATTAAAGGTTGCTTGTAGATTACGACCAGAAACTTTATTTAAAAAAACAACATTCAAATAATTTTTAATTTAATAATTTTGAATCCGATAAAACTTTTTTCTTTTAAACTCCCTCAATGTCTTTTCAAGATCTTTAGAGAATTATAATAACATTAATAATGGTACATTTTTTTTTTTTTAAGTATATTTTTTGGGCTTTTTATGCCTTTATTTGATAGTATAGTGGAGAGAGACAGGAAACAGGGAGGCAGAGAGGGGGAATGACATGCAGTAAAGGCCGTCCGATGCGGGATTCGAACCGGGGCCAACTGCAGCGAGGACTGTAGCCTCTACACATGGGGCGCCTGCTTAGACCACTACGCTACACGACGCCCCTATAATGGTACATTTTTGATATGTTTCAAAGTGCTGTACATAGGAAAAACTATTTTTAAATGAAACTTCACCACAATTAAATCAAATACAGAATATTGAAGTACAGGGACTAAAACACAAAGAAATTCCCAAATTACAATAAATTAAGATAAAAACTGTAGAATAAACAAAGAATACATGTAAAACATAATTGATCTGAAAAAATGAATAAACGGGTTGTTTGGTTAAAAGTGAATTAAAAACTTCACTAACTGCAAGAATTGGTCACATTTGGTTTAAAAGTTGAATCACTCAGGTTGTGATGTGTAGGTGATTCAAATGTTCCTTCAGTGTGATAAAGGTTGTGTCAGCTGTGGACTCTGTGGTGGAAAAACACGTCATCATTCCTTCCCTGGGAGTCTGGTATCTCTCTCTGTTGTTTATATTTGGATTTTTAGGGAAAGGGGCAATAAAATAAAAGTTTTAAAAAAGCAGTGACACGACTCCGTGGACGTGTGAAGAACAATATTTTTATAACTGTGATTATTCTCTGCAATAGATTCTCAGATCAGTTGGACTGACTTAAGGTTACACTGCATTCTGGTCATTATTATTATTATTATCATTATTATTATTATATTAATAAATACACTCCAAATGTAACTTTTAATAGTGTTCTGTTATGACGTCATGCTGTATGATGTGTCTCTGTGTGTGTTTGTATCCATTAAAGTGAGGGGACATAAACCTGGTCAAATTGTGCCTTGTGGGGACCGTCCCCTCAGACGGTCCTCACAAGGTTAGAAATTAAACTTTCAGGTACAGACTTGGTTTTGTCAGCATGAATATAGAGCAATCTATTGTCCTCACAACTTGCAAAAACAACTGTGACTGTGTGTGTGATGGCACTTGGATTAATGACGTTGTGTGGACAGAAACGTGTCCACGCACTGACATTGTGGGGACACTGTTCCTATCAGGACCTCAGTCCTCAGTTGCAGACCTCGGTTGGACTGCAACAACCGGGCCAGTCCTATAATCACACGTCTGTGACTGACTGACTGAGTGATCATAGTTCCTGAGGTTGAATTTCCTCATTAGCCACTGCTCTTTGAAAATGATTTGGCTCAAACAGGTTTTAACAGGCGGCGGTTACAGCCTGCACTGTTGCGAACCTATTGCATTTGTCACTCAATTTAGAGACTTTTTTAAAAAAATAAAAAAATAAAAAAATAAATAACCGGCGACAAATCTAGTGACTTTTTGGACAAACTTTGGCCACTAAGCAGAGTCTCCAGTTCTGCCCTCCCTCTCTGTGAGAGACAACGTAAGACAGATTCTTCTAACATCCTCTCTGAGTGATCATGTTACAGTAAATCCAGCTGAAATCACAGCTCAGTCTTTGTCTCTAACTGATGTGTTTGGTGATGTCGTCAGACGACGTTGTGGTTATAAAATCAGGATTTTAGCAGGAGCTTGGAAGTGACAGCTGGTTAACATGTCGTCTTAATGGATCACGTCTCAGTTGCTGTTTCAAACTTCTGTTTTCATGACAAGAGAAACAGAAAAACATGTAAATGAGAACTTCTTTATTGTGAATTCAGCTGTATTAAAATACTGTATATGTGAGTCCAGAGAACCAGCTGATACTAGACTGAAACCAGCTGACACTAGGCAGGACTTTAAATATGGCGATGATGTCAGTTGTTTAAACGTTCCACATCAGTTTAGCAAAGGTGAGAGCTCCGTAAAAGAAACGCTGCAGCCTTACACATCTGTCCAGTCAGATTCTAGGTTGTCTTAGTGCTGCAATGATTAGTAAGTTAATCAGTTTGTAGATCAATGGAAAATTATTTGGCAACTATTTTGATAATCGATTTATCATTTCAATCTTTTTTGAAGCAAAAATTCCAAAATTGATCTGATTTTAGCTTCTCAAATGTAACAATTTTCTGTTGTTCTTTGTCATTTATGCCTGTAAATATCTTAAGATTTTAGACTATAAATCAGACAAAATCAGCAAACTGAAAAACATTAACAACAACGTTTTTTCACTCTAGTTTCACATTTCATAGAAACACTTACCCAGTAATCAACAAAACTGTCCGTTTGGTCGCTCTCTAAAGTTCAGAATCTAACGTCATGAAGCATAAAAACATCTAATCCTGGAGATCAGAGGCCTGTGATTTCTGCTGCTCCTGTCTGAGTTCAGGCCGCCTCAGGAAACTGGAGAGAAAAATAAAATTAAAGGTAGTTTGAATAGAGTGACTGACAGCTCAAAGAGAAGGGAGTTTGTGCAGGACGAGAAGGAGCTGAATGAGACTCTTTCACCATCTGGATGGAAGTGACAGATTTTAACAACTTCAAAGAGCCCTGCAGTGTTTTTTACTGAATGAGGTCCCTGTGTGATAAAATGACTGACAGCACAAAATTCAACCTAATTTTAGACATTCTCTCAAAATTCAGACTGACAGATTTTATGTCTTTGGAAAGTTTTTCATCTCCAATAGAATTTAAAATAAAGTTCCATGAGTTTGTTCAACAACAGCATGAGTTGAAAAAGGTGTTTTAACAGATCAGATCTTCTTCGTGTTCAGGATCTTTAAGTTGAAAGTAAATGGGGAAGATGAACTTGTCCTGGTTCTGGTCCAGGACTCTCAGGTTTCTGCCCTCGGGACGCTGCTATTGCTCCATTCACTTAACATTGGAAATATAATTTATTCTGAGACGTGGACCATTTATGAGGTCTGACAGTCTGCTGCCAGCTAACGAACATCTCCAGCGACTGAACGTCTTCGATGCTCTCAGACCGAAGCATCACTGGGCTTTATTTACTGAATCCAGCCCAGCTCCATAGCAGCTTAATGGCCACCATTCATCATCCCTCAATTGATTTTCAATTGCAGCTCTGCAGTGTGTTAAGCAGATCTGAGTCGGGCCAGTCTATTTTCTGGAGTGGATATATAAGTGGGTTTGTTAAAGCCCAGAGGACAAGGCTGCAATTATGTGGTGGGTGGAAACTTATTTTTAATACTGAGTCCATCCCATACTGGCCTGGCTTAGCACAGAATGGCACAGTATGGTTTTCACATAGTCATTATTGGCCAAACAGGTATTCTTTATTCATGTGAAAGTACTAACACCACACACACTGTAAAAAGAAAAACTCCATTACAAATTGTCCTGCAATGAAAATATTATTTAAGTAAAAGTCTGTAAATATAATCAGGAAAATGTACCTAAGTATTAGTACTTGATGCAAGTGTTATGTTATAAATTATATTTATGGTTTCACAACATAAAGACTGACTCATTTTAAGCCAAAAACATTGGACCTTAGCCACAGACTAACTCAGATCTAAGAGCAATTCTTCATGGTAATCAGTGACACCTGCGCTGACCCGTCTCACCCAACAACAGCAAAACATAGATCAGAATTTGTGGTTTGCTTACGTTGTTGTGGACAAAGCAATAAGACGGGAAATTATTTTTAGAGACCGCGGCAATTTTTTTCCAAATCAAATTTTTCTTTTCATTGTTTCACTCTTCGTCGAATTTCTCAAGTGAAACGTCCTTGTAGTTGAATTCTTCCCAAAGACAAACATGTTCAGCTGGGGTAAACGGGGCTGAGCGGTCGGTTGGATGCGGGTCCTTGGTCGGCCATTTTTTACTTTGAAAGAAGTTTTATTTACCCAGAATTCATTGCACCACAGTCCGGTTTAAGATAGTCAAGAAATAAAGGGATTTGTGCAAATTTACACGTTTATCTGTTACATCTAAGATAAAGTCAAAGTCTATATTTGTGAAACCATCCAAGCAACTGAAGCGAGATCTTTCAGACACGAAGCGGTTAAACGGTTAGTGTCTGACCGTTAACTGCGTCACATCAGCTAATTCCAGTCACAACGTGAACGTGCCTCGAATTAGTTTGTCAGTGACGTAGATAACGGCCAGACACGAAGAGGCTCAACGGTTAGGATTTTTTTCATACGAATTTCGGACAAATAATGTGGCTTGTTGTTGGTTAATAGAAGTTGAACAGAAGTTGAGGAAGTCTGTGCCCCTGTTTTTTGAGGTGAGTGAAATTCTATGATATATGTTGGCACTCTCGCCATACCTGGCTTGCTAGGGTTAGGGTTAGCCCTTAACCAGCTAATCAGCCAGTCAGTGGATTAGCGTTGGGTTAGCCTCCGAGCTAGACGCCCAGCTGTGCTAACAATGCTAACGGGAGTAAAAGCTTGCCATAGATATTGATCCGACATGAACCGAAGTCTCGGCTCCACACACACTCAACATATTTGCCCATTTCTGAATTAGCCGGGAGTTAGTCAGACACTGCCAAAATGGCGGCAGCGGCGGAGCAGCTTCAAAACCGTTTCACCAGAAACCTACGGTTGAAGTCACAGAGGCTACATCTATGTTTAACAGTCTGTGGTTATTAGCATTTTGTAAGAAACAGGACTGATGTTTGTCTTCGTGTAAATGTGTGCTGCTGTTGGTGCTTTCATGCTGACAGTAGAAACCAAACTGAGTCTCGACGCGGCGGTGCAGGTGTCTGCTGACGTGGGAACAATCAGCTTCACCTGCTTTTTATTTTCTCTGCATTGTGAGCTCAAACCGCAGCAAGTCGACAGATCTCGGTGAATTCCCGCTGGAGTCTGTGTCGTGGAAGGCATCTCACCGCCGTCTTGTTCAGATCAGAAACGCTTTAACAGCAGCACAATTCAGCTGTCATCTGAACACAGAGCTGCTCTCTGATCCGTCAGTTAACCTGAGTGAACCTGACGCTTCACGAGACACTGACAGGGTGACGGTGTGAGGATCAGCTGTTCAAACAGTCTTCATATTAACTCTGAGAGCCCTGCAGAGACTCGACAGAAACCCAAGCACAATCCAGGGTCTTTCACCTTTAGTAAGGCTGTGGGAAAAAAAACAATTTCACGTAAAGATTGTAAGTTGTAAATTTGTTTATGTGTTGAGAAGATTAGTATTTGTTGTACTCCTGCTCCTTTTCCTCATATTTCCTGCTTTTGGCTTTTCTTTCTTTTTATTCTTTCTCTCTTGACTGTTTTTTAGTATCAGCATCTTCGGATTTAATTCTCCCACCAATTAGAACTGGCTTCATGTATCTGCAGTCCAACTGCACAGGAGAAGTAACCTGAGTTGGTCTCAGGACCAGGTGTGTTTTGATGAAGTGGCCTGTAGGCGTTGCTGTTATCCAAGTCTTTCATGCACTTACTCGAGAACAGAGGGACATCGTTTTCTGTGCTTTTATTTCATATTTAGCATCTTTCCCAAGAGCCCATCATCCATCATGACCCCCCAGAGGGCCCTGACCTCCAAGTTAAGAATCATGGGAGAAACATATTTATAAAAAATATAATATGAGACTTAATGAGAAAAATAAAGTCCTTAACTTATTTCTAGCCTCTTACCTGGTGTTCACATACCTAACATTAAAGTTACAGCCACACATTTACAGCAGAAGTGTAACTGAATAAATAATCATTCAGTAATATACATATAAATATAACACAGAATTGAGGCATTTTGCCTAATTAATACCTTTTACTTTTGATACTCTCAGTTCATAATAATACCTCTGTGCCTTTACTTAAGTAGGCTTTTGAATGCAGGACTTTTATAATGTAGTGTCACTGTGATGCTGCTACTTTTTCTTAATTAGAATATCAGCACCTCTTCTACCACCGCTGCATCCTAACTCACTATTCATTCATGGTGTCGGATTGAACACGTCCAAACGGATGTAAGACCAAGAGTTACCCAGCAGATGGCAGCATTATATCTGCAGCAAGTGGGTTCCCTTCTCACTCTCTCTCATAATTATCATTAACATTATTTGTATATTTTGTATTCTGTAAAAAACAACAACATTAAATTAGATTTGATTAATAAAAAGCACATTAATTTTAACAGTCAGAAAATTGAAACTAACTTAAACAAATTGTAACTGGTGAACAACATACACAGGTACACAGACTCATGATTTCCTGTAACTGCAGAGGGGAGGAGTCATTAAAACTGCAGGTGTTCAGATGCCATTTTAACTGGACAAAGCAGGGGGAGAGAAACTGAGGTGGGTGAGTGTTAACATGACATTATTGTTTTGTAAATTTTTTTTTTTTTGGGGGGGGGTCTTTTTATGCCTTTATGATAGCACAGTAGAGAGTTACAGGAAATGGGGAGGCAGAGAGAGGGGGAATGACATGCAGTAAAGGGCCGTCCGAAGTGGGATTCGAACCGACTGTGGCGAGGACTTTGGCGCCTGCTCTACCCACTGCGCCACTTGACGCCCCAACATTATTGTTTTACTGTCAAAGTCTCAGAGTCAGTTTGTCCCTGTGGACTGTGGAAGGAAGAAGAGTCATACATAGTAAGTCTGTCCGTCCGTCCCATTCTCGTGGACATGATATCTCAGTAACGCCTTGACAGAACTTCCTCAAATTTGTCACAAACATTCACTTGGACTCAAAGATTATGTGATTAGGTTTTGGTGGTCAAAGGTTGAGGTGACCTCACTGGCGACCCTGGATAAACTTGGATGTAATTTGAAACTAGCCTGAGTGGCGGAGGCATACAACTGCGAAGCAGTAATTCTAGTTTTTGTTTGGTATTTTTGGGTGTGACAGTAGAACAGACTGGTTTGTCCTGATTCTTGTGTGTCTTATCTCTCAGTCAGTGTTACTGGTTTCCCTCTCAGACTGACTGAAGTCCTGAAGATGAGTGTTTATGTGGAGGAAGAGGAGGACAGAGCAGAGTCTCCAGGATCCATCTGTCCGTCGATGAAGAGTGACCGGTCAAATGACATTCCTCCAGCCTTCAGTACTGAACCTGGACCCTCAGAATCACAGTAAGAGACCTGCTACAGACCTGTGAACCTCCAAACTGTCTCTGTAACAGTGTTCAGTGTGTTGAGCTGCTGCAGTCGACGTCACTGGAACAGAAAATAACTTCTTCCTGGTTCTTCTGTCTTATCAGTGTGATGATACTGGCTGCTTGTTTCTGGTTAAATGATCTGATCAAAGATCATATTTTTGCTGCAGCTGATGAGCATGACTGATTTACAGAGGTCAGTAATTAAAGGGAAATTTTTACAGTTTCACATCTTCAGTAGGAACCAATGAGTTCAGAGCTGAGAGCCACAGACAGAGGAGGGAAGAGATGAGAGACGGAGGAAAACACTGTTGGTTTGTTGTCAAGAACAAAAATGAATGCTCCTTTAATGACACACCAGACTGTCTTACCATCACTGATGTGTCTGCAGATGTGCACTCCCCTCCAAAAGTATTGGAACAGTGAGGCCAATTCCTTTATTTTTGCTGTAGACTGAAAACATTTTGGTTTGACATCAAAAGATGTATATGAGACAAGAGATCAACATTTCAGCTTTTATTTCCAGGTATTTACATCTGGATCTGATACACAACTTAGAAGATAACATTATTTGTAACGGAGAACCAAATTTTTAGGTCAGCAAAAGTATTGGAACAGACAGAGTTAAAATAGATTAAAGTGAATAAGACTTAATATTTAGTTGCCAATCCTTTGCTTGCAATAACTGCATCAAGCCTGTGAGCCATTGACATCACCAAACTTTTACATTCTTCTTTTGTGATGCTTTTCCAGGCTTTCACCGCAGCCTCTTTCAGTTGTTGGTTATTTTGGGGGGTTGCTCCCTTCAGTCTCTTCTTTAGCAGGTAAAATGCTCTATAGGGTTTAAGTCTGAAGTCTTTCATTTGGTCACCTGGCCGAGAGGGGCTGCTGCTGCTGCTGCTGCTGCTGCTGCTGCTGCTGCTGCTGCCGCCGGTGTGTGAAGCACCCGAGGCCACGGCTCTAGGCCCCGCAGTAGGGTCGAACTTGTACTTCCACAAATTGTTGGCCATTGAAGTGTTAAAACCAAAACTGAACCGGCAAAAAGTTTAAGTAAACAACTTAGAGCAATATTTTTTAATTTTTTGTGAGAATACGGCGCCTTAAAAAAAACTTTTTAAACGGATTTCAGCAGAGCTTGTCAAACACACAGCCTACTCAATTGCTGGCTCAAATGCACCCTTATTCTTTCTCTATTGACTGTTTTTTAGTGTCAGCATTTTCGAATCTCATTCTCCCACCAATTAGAACTGGCTTCATGTCTCTGCAGTCCAACTGCACAGGAGAAGTAACCTGAGTTGGTCTCAGGACCAGGTGTGTTTTGATGAAGTGGCCTGTAGGCGGTGCTGTTATCCAAGTCTTTCATGCACTTACTCAAGAACAAAGGGACATCGTTTTGTGTGCTTTTATTTCATATTTAGCATCTTTCCCAAGAGCCCACCATCCATCATGACCCCCCAGAGGGCCCTGACCTCCAAGTTAAGAATCATGGGAGAAACAAATTTATAAAAAATATAATATGAGACTTAATGAGAAAAATAAAGTCCTTAACTTATTTCTAGCTTCTTACCTGGTGTTCACACACCTAACATTAAAGTTACAGTCACAAATTTACAGCAGAAGTGTAACTGAATAAATAATCATTCAGTAATATACATATAAATAAAACACAGAATTGAAGCATTTTGCCTAATTAGTACCTTTTACTTTTGATACTCTCAGTTCATAATAATACCTCTGTGCCTTTACTTAAGTAGGCTGTTGAATGCAGGACTTTTATAATGTAGTGTCACTGTGATGCTGCTACTTTTTCTTAATTAGAATATCTCAGCACCTCTTCTACCACCGCTGCATCCTAACTCACTATTCATTCATGGTGTCGGATTGAATACGTCCAAATGGATGTAAGACCAAGAGTTACCCAGCAGATGGCAGCATTATATCTGCAGCAAGTGGGTTCCCTTCTCACTCTCTCTCATAATTATCATTAACATTATTTGTATATTTTGTATTCTGTAAAAAACAACAACATTAAATTAGATTTGATTAATTAAAAGCACATTAATTTTAATTTTAACAGTTAGAAAATTGAAACTAATTTAAACAAATTGTAACTGGTGAACAACATACACAGGTACACAGACTCATGATTTCCTGTAACTGCAGAGGGGAGGAGTCATTAAAACTGCAGGTGTTCAGTAGGTTCAGATGCCATTTTAACTGGACAAAGCAGGGGGAGAGAAACTGAGGTGGGTGAGTGTTAACACGACATTGTTTTGTAAATTTTTTTG
Organism: Seriola aureovittata; assembly: GCF_021018895.1. Taxonomy (NCBI): domain Eukaryota; kingdom Metazoa; phylum Chordata; class Actinopteri; order Carangiformes; family Carangidae; genus Seriola; species Seriola aureovittata. The sequence continues at coordinate 1,608,271 of NC_079376.1, read as the reverse complement.
GGGGGGCTTTTTATGCCTTTATGATAGCACAGTAGAGAGGGACAGGAAATGGGGAGGCAGAGAGAGGGGGAATGACATGCAGTAAAGGGCCGTCCGATGTGGGATTCGAACCGACTGTGGCGAGGACTTTGGCGCCTGCTCTACCCACTGCGCCACTTGACGCCCCAACATTATTATTTTACTGTCAAAGTCTCAGAGTCAGTTTGTCCCTGTGGACTGTGGAAGGAAGAAGAGTCATACATAGTAAGTCAGTCCGTCCGTCCCGTTCTCGTGGACATGATATCTCAGTAACGCCTTGACAGAACTTCCTCAAATTTGTCACAAACATTCACTTGGACTCAAAGATTATGTGATTAGATTTTGGTGGTCAAAGGTTGAGGTGACCTCACTGGCGACCCTGGATAAACATGGATGTAATTTGAAACTAATCTGAGTGGCGGAGGCATACAACTGCGAAGCAGTAATTCTAGTTTTTGTTTGGTATTTTTGGGTGTGACAGTAGAACAGACTGGTTTGTCCTGATTCTTGTGTGTCTCAGTCAGTGTTACTGGTTTCCCTCTCAGACTGACTGAAGTCCTGAAGATGAGTGTTTGTGTGGAGGAAGAGGAGGACAGAGCAGAGTCTCCAGGATCCATCTGTCCGTCGATGAAGAGTGACCGGTCAAATGACATTCCTCCAGCCTTCAGTACTGAACCTGGACCCTCAGAATCACAGTAAGAGACCTGCTACAGACCTGTGAACCTCCAAACTGTCTCTGTAACAGTGTTCAGTGTGTTGAGCTGCTGCAGTCGACGTCACTGGAACAGAAAATAACTTCTTCCTGGTTCTTCTGTCTCATCAGTGTGTTGATACTGGCCGCTTGTTTCTTGTTAAATGATCTGATCAAAGATCATATTCCTGCAGCTGATGAACATGACTGATTTACAGAGGCCAGTAATTAAAGGGAAGTTTTTACAGATTCACATCTTCAGTAGGAGCCAATGAGCAAGAAGAAGAGCAAACACATCAGCAGCTGTTTGTTTTAGTCCTGATGTTGTTTTGTCTTCATGTCTCTTTTCCCTGGGCTGAAGGGGGAGGACTGTTGACCAGGTACATCCAGATGTTGACACAGTGGAGCTGAGGTTGAGGATACAGATGCTGAGCAGTGGCAGTTTCTGATCCGCTCCTCTCACCTTTGTATCACTCTGCTTCTTTAGAGCTGATGTGAGACAGGTCATCAACAGCTGGAGACCAGACACATTTAATGACTGACTGACACAACAGTGTTTATGGATGCTGGTGTGTTGCTTCCATCCTTCAGTGCAGTGTGTGGTGCTGGATGGTGACGTCAGTGTAGACTTCCCACAATGCCTCTGTCATCAGAGAATTGATCAGTGATCAATATGAAATGAATAAAAACATGTTTGTGTTTGCAGAGGTCGGAACCACAGACTGAGAGCAGAGTCTCCGGGATCCATCTGTCCGTCTATGAGGAGTTATCGGTCCAAACATGACCCTCCAGACTTCAGTACTGAACCTGGACCCTCAGACTCACAGTAAGAGACTGTTTCTACTGTAAACTGAGCTGAAGATGATTCAGTTATTAGACATATGTGAAGGAAACAGGGAGAAACCAGGAGCCACATCCATAAAACTCTGTGTAGGTTCACAACCAAACCTCAGAAACAGAAACATGCACACACACTCTTTTCATCAGATTGATAAAGCAGAGCGTTTCTTTCTCTTTTCTTTATTTCTTTTCTTATTATAGCACCAATTCACAACAGAAGTTATCTTAAAGCACTTTCCAAATAGAGCAGGTCTAGACCTTCTCTTTCTAATATTATTTACAGAGACCCAACAGTTCGTCCTCATGTTACTGTTTCATCAACCTCAGTCAGTGTGAGAGTTGGTGCACCAACACGAGCCTGATCGCCACCTTCACAGTTCCCATAGATGGATTCAGACACGCCCACAATCAGCTGATTTCATATCAACAGCTGTGTGTGCTCCACCAGTCTGTAGACCTGTCAGTGAACAGAAGGACAGAGAAGAAACACAGTGTCTCCATGTTGGAGGTGACACTTTAATGATTTACACGTCTGAGCCTTGAAGCTGAAGTCACAGTAAAGATTCAAGCAGCAGATACAGAGACACTTTTATTTTGAAAAGGACCAGGTCTTCATTCAGCTCTCCACTCGTCTTCCTCTACTTTCTCTCTCTCTCCTCCTCTGGTCTCTGCCCTCTGGCCGGCTCATGTTACTGAAGCCCCGCCCTCTTGAGTTTGCAAACCAATCAGAACACAGATGTCGACCTGTGACTGTGACACGTTAGTGATAAAGAAATGTCTTCACAGAGAGAAGAAGAGAGGTGTCTCTGTGGAGGAGCAGCCGTCCAGCTGTGCTCTGTGTCAGGACGTCCTGAAGGATCCAGTCTCTACCAGCTGTGGACACTGGTTCTGCAGAAAGTGCTTCACCTCATACTGGGACCAGTCTGGTTCTTCAGGAGACTCCTCCTGTCCCCAGTGTGGACAAAGACCCAGAACAAGACCTGGACTGCAGACAGCCAGTCAGACCAGCACTGAACAAAGTGAGACTGAACATCTGTATGATGATGTCATCATTCTGAAACCAGGACCTGTTGTTTCATACAGAGTCATTTGTTACATCACACAGCATCGACATTTAAGATGATTATAAATACCACAACATTAAAATCTTTTCTTTGTTCTCTTTAGTTTTTCTGCAGCTGATGAACATGACTGATTTACAGAGGCCAGTAATTAAAGGGAAGTTTTTACAGATTCACATCTTCAGTAGGAGCCAATGAGCAAGAAGAAGAGCAAACACATCAGCAGCTGTTTGTTTTAGTCCTGATGTTGTTTTGTCTTCATGTCTCTTTTCCCTGGGCTGAAGGGGGAGGACTGTTGACCAGGTACATCCAGATGCTGACACAGTGGAGCTGAGGTTGAGGATACAGATGCTGAGCAGTGGCAGTTTCTGATCCGCTCCTCTCACCTTTGTATCACTCTGCTTCTTTAGAGCTGATGTGAGACAGGTCATCAACAGCTGGAGACCAGACACATTTAATGACTGACTGACACAACAGTGTTTATGGATGCTGGTGTGTTGCTTCCATCCTTCAGTGCAGTGTGTGGTGCTGGATGGTGACGTCAGTGTAGACTTCCCACAATGCCTCTGTCATCAGAGAATTGATCAGTGATCAATATGAAATGAATAAAAACATGTTTGTGTTTGCAGAGGTCAGAACCACAGACTGAGAGCAGAGTCTCCGGGATCCATCTGTCCGTCTATGAGGAGTCACTGGTCCAAAGAGTTTAACCCTCCAGCCTTCAGTACTGAACCTGGACCCTCAGACTCACAGTAAGAGACCTTTTCTACTGTAAACTGAGCTGAAGATGATTCAGTTATTAGACATATGTGAAGGAAACAGGGAGAAACCAGGAGCCACATCCATAAAACTCTGTGTAGGTTCACAACCAAACCTCAGAAACAGAAACATGCACACACACTCTTTTCATCAGATTGATAAAGCAGAGCGTTTCTTTCTCTTTTCTTTATTTCTTTTCTTATTATAGCACCAATTCACAACAGAAGTTATCTTAAAGCACTTTCCAAATAGAGCAGGTCTAGACCTTCTCTTTCTAATATTATTTACAGAGACCCAACAGTTCGTCCTCATGTTACTGTTTCATCAACCTCAGTCAGTGTGAGAGTTGGTGCACCAACACGAGCCTGATCGCCACCTTCACAGTTCCCATAGATGGATTCAGACACGCCCACAATCAGCTGATTTCATATCAACAGCTGTTCAGTGAACAGAAGGACAGAGAAGAAACACAGTGTCTCCATGTTGGAGGTGACACTTTAATGATTTACACGTCTGAGCCTTGAAGCTGAAGTCACAGTAAAGATTCAAGCAGCAGATACAGAGACACTTTTATTTTGAAAAGGACCAGGTCTTCATTCAGCTCTCCACTCGTCTTCCTCTACTTTCTCTCTCTCTCCTCCTCTGGTCTCTGCCCTCTGGCCGGCTCATGTTACTGAAGCCCCGCCCTCTTGAGTTTGCAAACCAATCAGAACACAGATGTCGACCTGTGACTGTGACACGTTAGTGATAAAGAAATGTCTTCACAGAGAGAAGAAGAGAGGTGTCTCTGTGGAGGAGCAGCCGTCCAGCTGTGCTCTGTGTCAGGACGTCCTGAAGGATCCAGTCTCTACCAGCTGTGGACACTGGTTCTGCAGAAAGTGCTTCACCTCATACTGGGACCAGTCTGGTTCTTCAGGAGACTCCTCCTGTCCCCAGTGTGGACAAAGACCCAGAACAAGACCTGGACTGCAGACAGCCAGTCAGACCAGCACTGAACAAAGTGAGACTGAACATCTGTATGATGATGTCATCATTCTGAAACCAGGACCTGTTGTTTCATACAGAGTCATTTGTTACATCACACAGCATCGACATTTAAGATGATTATAAATACCACAACATTAAAATCTTTTCTTTGTTCTCTTTAGTTTTTCTGCAGCTGATGAAAATAATTCTTAGATTCTCTTTCTTCAGTCTGACGTTGTCTCTTCTCTTTCAGCAGATAGTGGTCTGCAGGAGGTTTTACATCAACAAAAGATCAGTCTGAGGAGCAGATGTGAACGTGTGACTGAAGGAACTGATGGAACAGGAAGTGGAACCCTCCTCAACAGGATCTACACTGAGCTCCACATCACAGAGGGACAGAGTGAAGAGGTTAATACCCAACATGAGGTGAGGCAGCTGGAGACAACTTCCAAGATGGAGACCCTCCATGACGCTCCAATCAGGTGCCACGACATCTTTAAAGTCTTACCTGAGCAACAGAGAGAAGACGTCTCTAAAGTCTCACCTGACCAACAGATAGAAGACGTCTCTAAAGTCTTACCTGACCAACAGAGAGAAGACGTCTCTAAAGTCTCACCTGACCAACAGAGAGAAGACGTCTCTAAAGTCTCACCTGACCAACAGAGACCCATCAGAGTGGTTCTGACCAACGGCGTTGCTGGCATTGGAAAAACCTTCTCAGTGCAGAAGTTCTCTCTGGACTGGGCAGAGGGCTTGGAGAACCAAGATGTCAGTTTGCTGGTTCTGCTTTCGTTCAGGGAGCTGAACCTGATCAGAGATCAGCAGTACAGTCTTCTCAGGCTGCTCCATGTTTTCCATCCAACATTACAGAAGGTCACAGCAGAGCAGCTCGCTGTCTGTAAAGTTCTGTTCATCTTTGACGGCCTGGATGAAAGCAGACTGTCACTGGATTTCAACAACAGGAAGTCTGTGTCTGATGTCACACAGGAGTCATCAGTCAACGTGCTGCTGACAAACCTCATCAGGGGGAATCTGCTTCCTTCGGCTCTCGTTTGGATAACTTCCAGACCTGCGGCGGCCAATCAGATCCCTCCTACATGTGTGGACAGGGTAACAGAAGTACGAGGCTTCACTGAAGCCCAGAAGGAGGAGTACTTCAGGAGGAGATCCAGTGATGAAGAGCTGTCCAGCAGAATCATCTCACACATCAAGACGTCCAGGAGCCTCCACATCATGTGTCAAGTCCCAGTCTTCTGCTGGATCACTGCTACAGTTCTGGACCACATGTTGACCACAGACCAGAGAGGAGAGCTGCCCCAGACCCTGACTGACCTGTTCTCACACTTCCTGCTGGTTCAGACACAGAGGAAGAAGAACAAGTACCATGAGGGACGTGAGACGAGTTCACAGGAGCTGACGGAGGCTGACGGGGAAGTTCTTCTGAAGCTGGGGAGGCTGGCGTTTGAACATCTGGAGAAAGGAAACATCATGTTCTACCAAGAAGACCTGGAGCAGTGTGGTCTTGATGTCACAGAGGCCTCGGTGTACTCAGGACTTTGTACTGAGATCTTCAGAAGAGAGAGTGTGATCTTCCAGAAAACAGTCTACTGCTTTGTTCATCTGAGCGTTCAGGAGTTTCTGGCTGCAGTCTACATGTTCCACTGTTACACCAACAGGAAGACAGAGGTCCTGGAGAACTTCCTGTGGAAACAACATGTTGATTTAACCCTGGATGACTTCCTGAGGTTAGCCATGGAGAAATCCCTCCAAAGTAAAAATGGTCACCTGGACCTGTTTGTTCGCTTCCTTCATGGCCTCTCTCTGGAGTCCAACCAGAGGCTCTTAGGAGGTCTGCTGGGTCAGAGAGAGAACAGTCCAGGAACCATCCAGAGAGCCATCAACAACCTGAAGAAGATGAACAGAGATGATATCTCTCCTGACAGAAGCATCAACATCTTCCACTGTCTGATGGAGATGAAGGATCACTCAGTTCATCAGGAGATCCAAGAGTTCCTGAAGTCAGAGAACAGATCAAAGCAGAGACTCTCTGAGATCCACTGCTCAGCTCTGGCCTACATGCTGCAGATGTCAGAGGAGGTTCTGGAGGAGTTGGACCTGTGGAAGTACAAGACATCATTGGAGGGACGACGGAGACTGATCCCAGCTGTGAGGAACTGCAGGAAGGCTCGGTGAGTCCAGACATGATCATTATAATTATTGATCAGTGGATTAGATTAATGGTTGAATCAAGTTCAGATAAACACAGTTTTCATTTCTTCTCATGAAGTTGTGTTTTTTTCTGGAGGTGTTGTAAAAGCTGTGAGCTCCAACATGTAGATTCTTCAGTTGGTTGTGATTGTTGCTGTTAAATGAATTAAAACAGTTATTTTGTTTATTTGTATTAATTATTAGATGCTTCATTTATTTGTTCTGTGTTGTTTTGACTTTTGGTTTGATTCAAACCTGATGAAACAAATTAAAGCAGGACTCCACTGATCTTACACCTCAGTGTGTTTCCAGGTGTTTCCAGGTGTTGGTTAGTACGACTGCACATGAACCTTTAGTGTCTCCAGAGGGAGCTGTGTGCAGTCTGATAAATGTCCTCAGGTGAGCTCACCTGAGTCAGTGTGGGCGGAGTCAGAAGAGTTAGAAAGAAGTGAAGCACAGACACAGTAAAGTTCTGATGAGCAGGTTCTAGCAGGTGTTTAGTGAAGTTTGTCTAAGACCTGAATCATTTTCCAGAGATGACTGAAGTCATGATGAGCATGGAGGATGTTCGGCGGAGCCTCCCCCCCTTTAAATCACATGACACAAAAACAGTCTGCTCTAATTAAAGCTGCTACTTTCCACTGTTTAATTCTCCACAGTGAGTGTGAGTTTCTCTGAACAGCAGCAGCTGTGGTGACAACAAACACTGATGGGATAATGGTTCATGATCAAACATAATGTAACAGCTGCACAGGTAGAGAGAAGTCATCATCAGTGAAGTGACTCAGTCCTGTCATTTACCAACATCATCTATTTAAAGTTCACACACATTAACATGAGCCTCCATAAACTACTGGTCACACCAGACCAAGAGTGGAGATTTAAACCTGAGTGTATTGAACTGATCAAGAGTGTGATCTATTGATTATTGAACAGTCTTTTCAGTGTCATGGTGGAGCTTTAAAGTCTTTCCATATATTGTGTTAAATGAGACAGAAAGTCACAGGTGTTTTCTCTCTTGTTGCTGTAGAGGAGTCGTATCAGGAAATGTTGAGCTTCAGACAGGAACACAGGTCTGAGTATATCAGAGCAGAATGGAGGATTCAGTCTTCTTATACACACCAAAGGTCAACGTCATGTTTCCTGATGACAGTCTGTGAAAACCAGGCAGCAAACACAGATTAGATTGAATTGTTCACTGAGCTGAACTCAGAAGAAATGTTCTGGAGTCAGTTTAAAAACAGTGGACAGTAAAAATGTTCTTCTCAACAACATGTCTTCATTCTGACTCTGGATCAAATCACATGATGAAGAATAAACGTGACGTCATTTTCCCTCCTTCATCTGCAAAACAAAGATTCACATTAAAACTCTGCAGGTCTGAGAGAGTGATGAGGATTATTGTTTCATGTCAAACACAGTGAGAGAAGATGAGCTGAACCCCAGATGTGAAGAGCAGATGTTCATCACATCATCATGTTGTGTCATCATATGCATCCACTGTATTTTTATTACAAATTCAATCTGATTTTATTCTAACAGATCTTATATTTTCTCTCATCACAGACTTGTTAACTGTCGACTCTCACAGTCTCACTGTGAAGTCGTGGCCTCAGCTCTGAAGTCCAACCCCTCCCATCTGAGAGAACTGGACCTGAACTACAACGACCTGGAGGATTCAGGAGTGAAGCTTCTGTCTGCTGGACTGGAGAGTCCAAACTGTAGACTGGAGACTCTGAGGTCAGTTCACTGACTGGAGCTGTTGTAGTTTTATATTCAGTTCAAATGTTTGAAGGTTCAGTTTTTCATTGGTTGAGGATTTAAACAGTAAACTGGAGAAGACAAAGGACTTTGTGTTGTTATTACTACAAGAAGAAGGTGAAACCAGTTGTAATGTTTGTGATATAGATCAGTAGAGAAGTTGCATCATTTTTAAAAATGTTTTTAATTTTTAAATAAGACACTTGATGAAAATCAAACACAGACTCACAGATCTTCTGCTGCTGCTGATTTGAACTTGACAGAAGCTGCATCTGCTTCCACACAAACATTTCACCAAGCTGAAGTCACATAAGTGATGATTATGAACAACAACTTCAGATTTCAGATTCTGGAAAAATAAAAGATTTCTATGGTTCCAATTTATTTCCAAGTTATTCTTGAAAACAGTTCTAAAAGACTGTTCTGTTTTTATGGCACAATCATTTGAAGCCACAGACCTTCAGACTGCAACACTAACCAAATTAAAGCAGGGCCAGTAGCAGAGGAGGGAAATGTAGAAAAGAGGAAACTCTGCTTGAGGGAAGTGTTGGACATGGAGGCAGGTAGGATGTGAATTCATGTTCTTCCATCTCCCCAAAATCAGTCAACATGTTTTTTATGTTCAGGTGTGGCTTAATTTCAAAATGTTGTATCGGGTTAAAACAAACCTGTCTCAAGGGCTATACACCTGGAGACATCACCAGGTGTCTCCCAGCAGCCACTAAGAGTAAGAGCTCAGAGGCAAAAAGGAAACAAGATTGACATCAACTGTATTTTTATTATGAATTAAATCTTCTTCTAACAGATTTCATATTTTCTCTGATCACAGACTTGTTGGTTGTGAACTCTCAGAGTCTCACTGTGAAGTCGTGGCTTCAGCTCTGAAGTCCAACCCCTCCCACCTGAGAGAACTGGACCTGAGTCACAACAAGAACCTGCAGGATTCAGGAGTGAAGGAGCTGTGTGGTTTTCTGGAGAGTCCAGACTGTCGACTGGAGACTCTGAGGTCAGACTCCATGTTTTATTTCTGTGCTGAGATGAATGTGATGTGAAAGTTATGTTGAGTTATGATGATCCACAATAACAGAAGGACAAAGTCCCTCTACTCATTTTAGACAAATATCATTGATTAGGACATATCTGATCCACTATCAATCATTTAATCTACTTGTTTTATTCTTTATTCAGATTGTGGAACTGCAGGTTGTCAGAGATCAGCTGTTCTTCTCTGGCCTCAGCTCTGAAGTCCAACCCCTCCCACCTGAGACACCTGTACCTGAGTCACAACAACCTGCAGGATTCAGGAGTGAAGGGTCTGTGTGGTTTTCTGGAGAGTCCAGACTGTCGACTGGAGACTCTGAGGTCAGTTCACTGACTGTTACTGTTGTAGATCTTATATCTTTATCCCACAACTGAAGCTGATTTATCTTCACACAGAACTTGAATCATTCACTTTGATTTAACGAATGAACGACATTTTAAATATTTGTTGTCTCATGTTTCCAGTTGTTCTTCTCTTCTGTGTGTGTGTGTGTGTGTGTGTAAGATATTGATTCTGTATTGACAGACTGTTCTGAGGTCAGCAGCAGCTGATGAATCTGTGTTGACATGAAGAGGTGTATGAATGTTGTGCTGACATGTGGATGATGTGTGTAGAAGGCTGACATGATGATGATCCACAATAACAGAAGGACAAAGTCCCTCTACTCATTTTAGACAAATATCATTGATTAGGACATATCTGATCCACTATCAATCATTTAATCTACTTGTTTTATTCTTTATTCAGATTGTGGAACTGCAGTTTGTCAGAGATCAGCTGTTCTTCTCTGGCCTCAGCTCTGAAGTCCAACCCCTCCCACCTGAGACACCTGTACCTGAGTCACAACAACCTGCAGGATTCAGGAGTGAAGGGTCTGTGTGGTTTTCTGGAGAGTCCAGACTGTCGACTGGAGACTCTGAGGTCAGTTCACTGACTGTTACTGTTGTAGATCTTATATCTTTATCCCACAACTGAAGCTGATTTATCTTCACACAGAACTTGAATCATTCACTTTGATTTAACGAATGAACGACATTTTAAATATTTGTTGTCTCATGTTTCCAGTTGTTCTTCTCTTCTGTGTGTGTGTGTGTGTGTGTGTAAGATATTGATTCTGTATTGACAGACTGTTCTGAGGTCAGCAGCAGCTGATGAATCTGTGTTGACATGAAGAGGTGTATGAATGTTGTGCTGACATGTGGATGATGTGTGTAGAAGGCTGACATGATGATGATCCACAATAACAGAAGGACAAAGTCCCTCTACTCATTTTAGACAAAGATCATTGATTAGGACATATCTGATCCATTATCAATCATTTAATCTACTTCTTTTATTCTTTATTCAGATTGTGGAACTGCAGTTTGTCAGAGATCAGCTGTTCTTCTCTGGCCTCAGCTCTGAAGTCCAACCCCTCCCACCTGAGACACCTGTACCTGAGCAACAACAACAACCTGCAGGATTCAGGAGTGAAGGAGCTGTGTGGTTTTCTGGAGAGTCCAGACTGTCGACTGGAGACTCTGAGGTCAGACTCCATGTTTTATTTCTGTGCTGAGATGAATGTGATGTGAAAGTTGTGTTGACTCTAACCTGCAGACATGAGGCTGATATTATACTGATCCACACTGAGGATCTTCATGGTGAAGTCTGTTTTCTTCTTCTCTGGTTTTAGTCCAGCGACTTTTTCTCTTCAGATTTCACCTCATGACTTTTTAAAACAACAGAAACTATTAATGAGAACTGTTTTCACTCTTTGTATTTGACTGTTTGAACCTGCTTCCTGTTGGTTCAGGTGTTTGACTTTCATTTTCTAAACTTCTACTTTCTAAACCTTCTTCAGCTCTGAACAGATGATGAAACACTGAACGCTTCCAAGCAGCAACTTTGTCTCTGAAACTCACTTTTTATTGTTTATTCAGATTGATCGACTGCAGTTTGTCAGAGATCAGCTGTTCTTCTCTGGCCTCAGCTCTGAAGTCCAACCCCTCCCACCTGAGAGAACTGGACCTGGGCAACAACAACCTGCAGGATTCAGGAGTGAAGGAGCTGTGTGGTTTTCTGGAGAGTCCAGACTGTCGACTGGAGACTCTGAGGTCAGACTCCATGTTTTATTTCTGTGCTGAGATGAATGTGATGTGAAAGTTGTGTTGACTCTAACCTGCAGACATGAGGCTGATATTATACTGATCCACACTGAGGATCTTCATGGTGAAGTCTGTTTTTCTTCTTCTCTGGTTTTAGTCCAGTGACTGTTTCTCTTCAGATTTCACCTCATGACTTTTTAAAACAACAACAGAAACACATTTAATCTGTCAGACAATAACTAATCTATAATCAATAGCTGATGGCTCCACCTCTTTTCTAAGGCTCTGTGATGTTTGTAGTGAAATATTCAAACCCAACACGTCATAATAACAAGTTGTGTATCTGTTGGTTTCAGCACTTTGAAGAAGTTTGAGCAGTTTAATATTTGAAGTCAGTCAGCAGGTTTTTATGTCTCTGTGCTTCCATCAGCTGCTTCATTCAACATGTTTATATACATTTGTTCTCATGTCTCCAGAGTTCAGCCTCACATGTTTGTTGTCTTTGGAAACTTGAGGATCTTTAGTAGAATCTAATAAATGTGGCTGCACAACCTGAGTTTGTACAGATGGAGCCACAGGTGGAGCCGGCAGAGTTTAAGAGGTGGAGTCACTACGTCTTTATTGAAGCAGCAGCATGTTGTCATTAATATTAATGAGAGCTGTTTTCACTCTTTGTATTTGACTGTTTGAACCTGCTTCCTGTTGGTTCAGGTGTTTGACTTTCATTTTCTAAACTTCTACTTTCTAAACTTCTACTTTCTAAACCTTCTTCAGCTCTGAACAGATGATGAAACACTGAACGCTTCCAAGCAGCAACTTTGTCTCTGAAACTCACTTTTTATTGTTTATTCAGATTGATCGACTGCAGTTTGTCAGAGATCAGCTGTTCTTCTCTGGCCTCAGCTCTGAAGTCCAACCCCTCCCACCTGAGAGAACTGGACCTGGGCAACAACAAGCTGCAGGATTCAGGAGTGAAGGAGCTGTGTGGTTTTCTGGAGAGTCCTGACTGTCGACTGGAGACTCTGAGGTCAGACTCCATGTTTTATTTCTGTGCTGAGATGAATGTGATGTGAAAGTTGTGTTGACTCTAACCTGCAGACATGAGGCTGATATTATACTGATCCACACTGAGGATCTTCATGGTGAAGTCTGTTTTTCTTCTTCTCTGGTTTTAGTCCAGTGACTGTTTCTCTTCAGATTTCACCTCATGACTTTTTAAAACAACAACAGAAACACATTTAATCTGTCAGACAATAACTAATCTATAATCAATAGCTGATGGCTCCACCTCTTTTCTAAGGCTCTGTGATGTTTGTAGTGAAATATTCAAACCCAACACGTCATAATAACAAGTTGTGTATCTGTTGGTTTCAGCACTTTGAAGAAGTTTGAGCAGTTTAATATTTGAAGTCAGTCAGCAGGTTTTTATGTCTCTGTGCTTCCATCAGCTGCTTCATTCAACATGTTTATATACATTTGTTCTCATGTCTCCAGAGTTCAGCCTCACATGTTTGTTGTCTTTGGAAACTTGAGGATCTTTAGTAGAATCTAATAAATGTGGCTGCACAACCTGAGTTTGTACAGATGGAGCCACAGGTGGAGCCGGCAGAGTTTAAGAGGTGGAGTCACTACGTCTTTATTGAAGCAGCAGCATGTTGTCATTAATATTAATGAGCTGTTTTCACTCTTTGTATTTGACTGTTTGAACCTGCTTCCTGTTGGTTCAGGTGTTTGACTTTCATTTTCTAAACTTCTACTTTCTAAAGCTTCTTCAGCTCTGAACAGATGATGAAACACTGAACGCTTCCAAGCAGCAACTTTGTCTCTGAAACTCACTTTTTATTCTTTATTCAGATTGAGGAGCTGCAGTTTGTCAGAGATCAGATGTTCTTCTCTGGCCTCAGCTCTGAAGACCAACCCCTCCCATCTGAAACACCTGGACCTGAGTCTCAACTACCTGCAGGATTCAGGAAAGAAGGGTCCTCTGAGCCTCTGAGGTCAGTGGGGGGGTGGAGGGGGGGTGGAGTCAGTCCATGCTGCTCTCTGCAGTGTTGTAGTAAACTCAGTATCAGAGCAAAGATCCAGTGTTTCCTGTAAACCTCCATCCTTCTCAGTGAAGCTGTGAGAGGAGAACGGTGACAGGCTTCAGGATTGGACAGAAAGACAGAGAGAGGACAGTCGGCCAATCAGAGCAGCCAGAAGCTTGTTGTGATCATGTGTCTGAGTTGATGTGAAGACGTCTGTTGTCGTTGTGTTGATGTGGACAGGAAGTAAAGCTGATAACAGCTGACAGCCTCACAGATGAACAGAGACAGTTTGATCTGTCACTGCTCTGAGATCAGTCTGATGAAGACTCACAGTCACTGGCTCTAATCTCAGACTGATCTCAGAGCAGTAATGTTCCTGTGTGAAGGTCCAGGAGGAGATGATGGAGACTGGTTCTGACTGATGCTCTTCATCAGCCCACCTGAAGAGAACACACTGAAGCCAGTCTTCATCACCGATCACCACGGCAACTGTGATCAGACAAGTGTTTCTGCTGGAACCGCTTCCTGTCAACTCCGGACCTTACAAAATAAGAGCATGCTCCGTCATCAACTCTGATTACACCACGTTATAACAACAATAATAATAATAACAATAATTAACTATTTAAAATCTTCACGTCTTCACAAGAAAAATAAAATGTTACTTATAAAAAGTCCAAAAATCATCAGGTTTAAAAAGATGGAAACAGTTTGGTGGTTAACATGAGAGCTGAGAGGAAGCAGGCTACGCTACACAGCTGCTGCACATCTGGTCTGAACAGGACTGAAGTCCCTGCTGCATCACTGACTGACAGCTGCTGAAGTCTCTGAGATTCATCATCTCTGCTCTTCTTCTTCTTCTCTACAGCTGGAGGTGATCTGTCTACAGAGAGTGAAGAGGAGAGGAGAGCTTCATCCAGCAGTGACTGACAGAGGAATCAGAAGAAGTGGAGATGACTCTCAGTGCTGAAACACACACTTCCTGTTTGTGTTGCTCTCAACAGTCTGAGCTTCACAAAGAGGGACTTTCAGTGTAAAATGACTTTAACTCTGAAGATGAGTTTGACTCAGACGGTTGAAGCCTCGTGTTCTTCAGCTGAACTTTAGGAGATATTATTGTAGGAGGAACATGTTGTTGTTATCCTCCATCTCTTCATTAACGTTGTGACCAACAGCTCTGTCAGTGTGTAAATAGACATGTGACGTGTTTTCAGACAGACTGTCCATTATAATGTAGAGTCAACAAGTATCATTGCTTTAATTCATCTTTAATTAACTCACATTTTAATTGTCTCACTAATCCTTGATTTTTTTTGACATACTTTATTGTGTTCCATTTTTATATCATATTATGGCACAAATATTTTAAGGCACATTTTTATGGCATGTTATGCAATGACATTTTTTCTGATATCCCAGTGTTTGACACATTTTTAGTACAACCTATATAAGATTTTCTGACTCATTACACTGACGTTTTTAATGGACATTTTGGAACATGCTAACAATTATACACTGTGGCACATTTTGATGAATTTGTATACTTTGACATATCTTTGAATCCATCAGTCAGACTTCATTACTTTTCATAACAACACAGTGCTTTACACAACAGCAGAGGAAACTCCAAAGGCAGCATAAAAACTAAAGGATTCAGAATTGCAAATTAAAAATTCAGATCAACAAAATAAGACTAATAGGAAAGTGTGTGCTGTTCTTCTCTGCGGTGTGTTCGGGAAGCAGCATCAGGGTTATGGAAACCAACAGACTAAAAAGCTGGTGAGGAACACCAACTCTGTAATTTAGCAGTCTGGATGAGCTCCAGCAGAGTGTAAGACGGAGTGATTGAGGCGCTCCTCTGTGCCAACAGCCATGGAGCTGTACAGCAGCACCAATGCCCCACCATCCACCCAGACATTTGACAATTTGAATTATGTGTTTGTCAATACATCTACTTTGGACACTTGAATACCTAACACTTGAGACACCTGAACACTTTAAATACCTGTTGTGGTCATTTGGTTAATGCTTCTTTGCACAATGTATGATTTTTATCAGAAGCTTTAAATATGTCCTTGACCAATACATGTGCAGGTGTTTCCTCATTTGTTGTTTTGTCCAGTTGTTTGCCGATTTTGTTTGTTGTACGTTGTTTTGTTTGGTATTGTATATTTCTATCTGCGCTGTTTTCCTGCTCCTGTGAACACCCAAATTTCTTGCCAAGTGATTAATAAAAGCTTAATTTTATCTAACTCTACTGTGTTTGATTTTTATGACTTAAGCTATGACATTATTATGACTTTTTCATGACTTATTATTCCTTACTATACTATGACTAGTGGCGGCTGGCCAATAGGGGGCGCTAGGGCGCCGCCCTCCCTGATGGAAAGTGATTTTTAAATGTTTTTATTTATTTTTATTTTTTCCAAAATAATCGTTTGAAATAAATGATTACTGCTTATTTTACAAATAAATGTGTTTTGAATTATCAAGAACGAGCCATATATATAATATAAACCATTATTTACGGGGTGATTTGTGTCCACGGTCATTTGCCCTCTCTCCTGGGGCGCTAGAAAAGTTGCAGCAGCTCAGCCAATGGGAGACTGTTGCTGAGACAAAAAAACACATAGCAACGGGTCATTTAGCCAATTAGCGTCATCGAATTTGTTAAGCTTGGGGCGCTGAAAATATCGCCCCAAGCCTGTAAGTATCCTAGCAACCAGAAACAAGTGCGGGAAATCGAGACGGCGTCGTAAAGTAGACAAGACCAAGAACACGCAGAGCTTCAGCTACCCGTAAATTCTGTAAAATCGCTCTTTAAACCACTTCGAAAGGAAGAAGAACTTTAGGGGGAAAACTTTGTTAAAGAACTTGGAGCTGAGAAGCCGGGTCTGAATTTAACACAGCAGACACAGGAGAAAGGTAAAACTCACCAGAGGAGCTTCTCTCTGAACTGATGACATGAAGGCTTGGCTAACTCGATGTAGGTTTGCAAATGCAGTATTCTGCTTCCCGTGTTTACTTTTTAAAATGCCGGGGCAGATATCACATGGACTGTAACAGGAGTTAGAGACCTAAAACATTTATCAGCGGATTAAAAAACATGAATGCTCGAAGGTGCACATGAACAACGCCGTCAAGCTAGCCGTGCTAGGCAGGACTAGCATAGCTGCGCAGCTGGATGAAGGACACAGGATCGCGGTCAGAAAACACAATGAAGAGCTGGATAAAAATAGAAATATTTTATCGAAGATCATTGAGTGTGTGAAATTCTGTGGAGCTTTTGAGTTGGCATTGCGAGGCCACGATGAGACAGCATCGTCCGACAACCCCGGTATTTTTCGGGGATTAGTCGGACGGTGTATTAGAGGAGCACCTGAAGACCGCCACTGTGTTTAAAGGCCTCAAAGACAGTTCAAAACCAACTTTTGGACTGAATGCTGACGGTTCTTACAGATTGCATTCTGGAGGATATAAAAAGGGCAGATTATCTGGCTATTCAGGCAGATGAAACAACAGACACTGCCACTCATTGTCAGCTGGTGCTTGTGCTACTTTACACTGACAGACTGAATAAAGTCCGAGAGCGTTTTAATGAGTTCATCCAGCTTCCAAACAGCTGACACAGTCGCCACTGCGGTGTTGGAAAGGCTGAACACTATTCCTCCTGAAGGACAACGGGGAAAACTAATCGCCCAGGTCCATGACGGAGCTGCCGTGAAGAGAGGAGCCACAGGTGTCGTGCAGCGCAAGGTTCAAGACGTGTACAGGTGTGCCCACTACGTTCACCTCTATGCTCATCAGCTGAACCTGATAATGCAGCAGGCACTTTTTTTCAGATCTTGGCGGATTTCCTGCATTTTTCTCCAGGTCATCCAAGCGACCTGCTGTCCTTGATCAAGTGGTGGCACACAGACTTCCTGGAGCTTCAACAACAAGGTGGAACTTTCAGTCCTGCTGTTAACACCATTTATGAGCACAAGGATGACCTCCTGAAGGGTTTTCAGACCATCAGAGAGAAAGGTGAATTTGATACAACAACTGTGAGAGAGGCTGGGGGTTTTGAGAAAATGCTGGAAGATGAAGATTTTTGTTTTATTCCTGGCATTTTTTCACAAGATCATGGCACATGTAGACATGCTGTTTAACCAGCTGCAGAAGAGGAACATTGACTGTCTACATCACAGGAGTCATTCAGAGGTTCACCAACAGCATACAAGCTATCAGGTAGGCTTTGTCATTTTTCACATTGACCGATATGTTTATGAAAAGAACAAACATAAATTCCATGTCTGAACACAGTAGAATAACTCATCATTTTAATAATAATAATAATAATAATAATAATAACTAAGCCATTTTTACAGTTTTAATACAATGAATCCAGATGGGATGAGCTAGTAGAAATGTATTAATGTGGTGACAATACACAGTGCTGGACTGATTTTATATCTCCAGCAGGTTGGTTTCTGAAGCCGTAATTGTGCAGTGACTTATGTATCTTCTGTTTTGTATCAGGGACTCCGTTCCTCCATCTGTGCAGCAGCCATCCACAAAGAAACAGAAAGCACTAGGCCAAGAGGAGCAGCACCGGTTAGCTACAGAGGTAAGCTGTAACATTGTTCTATATACAGGACATGAAGTGTTTTACCTTCGGCATCTTTATTGGTCTTCAATTCCTGTATAATTATAACAGTCAACACATTTTAATATTTTGAACTATTCACCACACAGCTACTGAAGAAAGCAAACATGCTGAAATGTTTAGATGTAGTTTTTTCATATTTAACAATAACTTCTATTTGTTTTTCATACAATTATATGGTCAGCTTGTAAGGAGATACTAATGATATTTACATGGTGAGATATGAACATTTAATTCTACTGTTTATTATGTGTAGTGACCTTTTTTTAAAATGATGCATCATTTCATAGGTATGTGATGCCATTCTGAGGCCACAGAACCAGACTGGACAAGGCCAAACTGGAGACAGAATTGTCCCTGGTCTATGCAAATGAAGAGTTCAAGGCTTGCAGTGGTGCACTGGCTCTCTTCCAGGTTTTCATGGAAAACAACCTCCAGGACACATTCAGCGAGACTGTAAGTCTTCTCAAGAATCTCATCACCACACCGATGACTACAGCAGAATCAAAGAGGTGCTTCTCTACTTTAAAGAGGATAAAAACATTCCTTAGGAACACCATGGCACAAGACCGCCTGAACGCACTGGCTATGCTCTCCATGGAGAAAAACCTGGTCCAGAACATTCCTGACTTTAACACCAAAGTCTTTGAGAAGTTTGTTACTGAGAAAGACAAAAGAGCAAAGTTCATGTACAAATAAGAGCACTCACTCCCTCACACACACTTTTTCTGTGTATAGTTAACTTTAGTCACCATCCACCTGTAAATATTATAATATAACATTATGTTGTAATTTTGTATTATGAGTATTCACTAATGTATTTAATCCAATTGCTACATTTTATGTTCCTATGACAGTTTTTCTTTGTATATAGTTATTTTTAATCATCATCCAACTGTAAATGTCTCTCAAGAACTTTAATTTTGTATTAAGAGTAATCACTAATATACATCTCATATCATTGTCATTATCTGTCAAACTGTTGATTTCTAAAGGGCAATTAAATGATTATTGTTTATCCCTAAAACAATGGTATCTTTTGGTTTGGGTTCTTTTATTGGGATAGTTACTGAAAGCTTCTGGCACATACAGCCCCACCTAGAATATTTTTCACCAGCTGCCACTGCCCCATGTTCTGAATACAACATCAGTGTCACGGTACCAGCAAGGACAGGCCAGGACCCAAATGCAGAGTACAAAAAAAACAGTTCTTTACTCAAAGTAACAACGAAAAATCACCTTTAACGGGAACAAAGTATAGAAATAGAAAAACAGAAAAAACACTCTAACAGGAAAAAACAACTAAAGGTGTCCAGGAACAAGCTCAAACTGGTAAGTGAAAGTGCAAAGAAAAAACTGGAGCTAATACTTAGCGATCGAAACAAACGTGAGGCAGGGGATCGGCTGGAGAGCAGGGTTCAGGTGAGCAGCAAACTGAATGTTCCAGCAACGAGGAAGTGAATGGAGTTGGTTTAAGTAGCCGGGCTGATGCAGAGCAGGTGAGTCTGGTTGAGCCCTGCTGCCGAGGAGATCGCCCCGCCCCCGAGCACTCAGTCTGTGCAGAGGGAGAGAGAGGGAGGGAGAGAGAGGGAGAGAGAGAGAGAGATCAAAAACTGCACAAGAGTCAGACCATAACAATCAGCTCTTCCTGGCGTGAAACACTGATTTCCCCAAATGGGACTTGATTTTATTAAGTTAAGGTCTTTAATATTTTTTTTCATTTTAAACCACACCTTAATCATATTTTTAACAATAGGATTAGTAGTTTGTTTCATCAAATTTGGCAACGTGTCCGAGTATAAATACAATGGTAGAGTAAAGCTCAAACCTTCTGATTCCATCTCCTTCCACTGAGGAATGTTCTTTGTTGAGAAAAACAAATGAATGGATCTTAGTTGTAGTGCCCAGTAATACCAGGTCATATTTGGCCATTTTAAGCCTCAGTTACTATATGATAGGTGGAGCAAAGAGAAACGAATTCTAGCCAGCTTGTTTTGCCATATAAAACCGATGAAAAGCTTTCTTAGTTTCTGAAAGAAATCTTCAGGTGGTGGAATGTTTTGAAATAAATACAGTATTTTAGGAAGCACTTGCATTTTTATTACACAGCATTTTACTGCTGTAGTTGAGGTGGAGCTAGTTTTTATCTGATTATTTTCATTATGGATTAATTGGCCAATTAATTTCAGGATTAATTAACTGATTATTTGGTTTGTCAAAAATTTAAACAATCCTGACAAATGCTCCAACCAACTGTACAAACCTTAAAAAAAAAAAAAAAATTACTGAATTGACAAGCAGTTGATAATCTCATTTAAAAAATTGGGACCCTGAAATGTTTGACATGTTACATGAAAAATGACTGACAGAATAATTTTAAATTGCGTAATCCTTTCAGCTCTATTTGGATATACTTGTTTATTCTATTTCTATGCATAATATATTAACTTAAACTCTTAAATACTCATGTTTGTAAAAACCTTAATTTGTAATTATTTTTTCTTGTAACAAAAGCTGTCACATAAATGTAGTGGAGTAAAAAGTACAATGTACAATGAAATTTTCACCAAGTTATTTTAGACTGGTGTGTTGTGTTGGGCCAGTCTTAACTTTGCTCATAGATCAGAATGTCAGTCTGACGGTTTCACAACATAAAGACTGACTCATTTTAAGCCAAAAACATTGGACCTTAGCCACAGACTAACTCAGATCTAAGAGCAGTTCTTCATGGTAATCAGTGACACCTGCGCTGACCCGTCTCACCCAACAACAGCAAAACATAGATCAGAATTTGTGGTTTGCTTACGTTGTTGTGGACAAAGCAATAAGACGGGAAATTATTTTTAGAGACCGCGGCAATTTTTTTCCAAATCAAATTTTTCTTTTCATTGTTTCACTCTTCGCCGAATTTCTCAAGTGAAACGTCCTTGTAGTTGAATTCTTCCCAAAGACAAACTTGTTCAGCTGGGGTAAACGGGGCTGAGCGGTCGGTTGGATGCGGGTCCTTGGTCGGCCATTTTTTTTACTTTGAACGAAGTTTTATTTACCCAGAATTCATTGCACCACAGTCCGGTTTAAGATAGTCAAGAAATAAAGGGATTTGTGCAAATTTACACGTTTATCTGTTACATCTAAGATAAAGTCAAAGTCTATATTTGTGAAACCATCCAAGCAACTGAAGCGAGATCTTTCAGACACGAAGCGGTTAAACGGTTAGTGTCTGACCGTTAACTGCGTCACATCAGCTAATTCCAGTCACAACGTGAACGTGCCTCGAATTAGTTTGTCAGTGACGTAGATAACGGCCAGACACGAAGAGGCTCAACGGTTAGGATTTTTTTCATACGAATATCGGACAAATAATGTGGCTTGTTGTTGGTTAACTGAAGTTGAACAGAAGTTGAGGAAGTCTGTGCCCCTGTTTTTTGAGGTGAGTGAAATTCTATGATATATGTTGGCACTCTCGCCATACCTGGCTTGCTAGGGTTAGGGTTAACCCTTAACCAGCTAATCAGCCAGTCAGTGAATTAGCGTTGGGTTAGCCTCCGAGCTAGATGCCCAGCTGTGCTAACAATGCTAACGGGAGTAAAAGCTTGCCATAGATATTGATCCGACATGAACCGAAGTCTCGGCTCCACAACACACTCAACATATTTGCCCATTTCTGAATTAGCCGGGAGTTAGTCAGACACTGCCAAAATGGCGGCAGCGGCGGAGCAGCTTCAAAACCGTTTCACCGGAAACCTTCGGTTGAAGTCACAGAGGCTACATCAATCTTTAACAGTCTGTGGTTATTAGCATTTTGTAAAAAACAGGACTGATGTTTATCTTGGTGTAAATGTGTGCTGCTGTTGGTGCTTTCATGCTGACAGTAGAAACCAAACTGAGTCTCGACACGGCGGTGCAGGTGTCTGCTGACGTGGGAACAATCAGTTTCACCTGCTTTTTATTTTCTCTGTATTGTGAGCTCAAACCGCAGCAAGTCGACAGATCTCGGTGAATTCCCGCTGGAGTCTGTGTCGTGGAAGGCATCTCACCGCCGTCTTGTTCAGATCAGAAACGCTTTAACAGCAGCACAATTCAGCTGTCATCTGAACACAGAGCTGCTCTCTGATCCGTCAGTTAACCTGAGTGAACCTGACGCTTCATCAGACACTGACAGGGTGACGGTGTGAGGATCAGCTGTTCAAACAGTCTTCATATTAACTCTGAGAGCCCTGCAGAGACTCGACAGAAACCCAAGCACAATCCAGGGTCTCTCACCTTTAGTAAGGCTGTGGGGAAAAAATTTCACGTAAAGATTGTAAGTTGTAAATTTGTTTATGTGTTGAGAAGATTAGTATTTGTTGTACTCCTGCTCCTTTTCCTCATATTTGCTGCTTTTGGCTTTTCTTTCTTTTTATTCTTTCTCTATTGACCGTTTTTTAGTGTCAGCATCTTTGGATTTAATTCTCCCACCATTTAGAACTGGCTTCATGTCTCTGCAGTCCAACTGCACCGGAGAAGTAACCTGAGTTGGTCTCAGGACCAGGTGTGTTTTGATGAAGTGGCCTGTAGGCGGTGCTGTTATCCAAGTCTTTCATGCACTTACTCGAGAACAGAGGGACATCGTTTTGTGTGCTTTTATTTCATATTTAGCATCTTTCCCAAGAGCCCATCATCCATCATGACCCCCCAGAGGGCCCTGACCTCCAAGTTAAGAATCATGGGAGAAACATATTTATAAAAATATAATATGAGATTTAATGACAAAAATAAAGTCCTTAACTTATTTCTAGCTTCTTACCTGGTGTTCACACACCTAACATTAAAGTTACAGTCACAAATTTACAGCAGAAGTGTAACTGAATAAATAATCATCCAGTAATATACATATAAATATAACACAGAATTGAGGCATTTTGCCTAATTAGTACCTTTTACTTTTGATACTCTCAGTTCATAATAATACCTCTGTGCCTTTACTGAAGTAGGCTTTTGAATGCAGGACTTTTATAATGTAGTGTCACTGTGATGCTGCTACTTTTTCTTAATTAGAATATCAGCACCTCTTCTACCACCGCTGCATCCTAACTCACTATTCATTCATGGTGTCGGATTGAACACGTCCAAACGGATGTAAGACCAAGAGTTACTCAGCAGATGGCAGCATTATATCTGCAGCAAGTGGGTTCCCTTCTCACTCTCTCTCATAATGATCATTAACATTATTTGTATATTTTTTATTCTGTAAAAAACAACAACATCAAATTAGATTTAATTAATTAAAAACACATTCATTTTCATTTTAACAGAAAATTGAAACTAATTTAAACAAATTGTAACTGGTGAACAACATACACAGGTACACAGACTCATGATTTCCTGTAACTGCAGAGGGGAGGAGTCATTAAAACTGCAGGTGTTCATTAGGTTCAGATGCCATTTTAACTGGACAAAGCAGGAGGTGAGAAACTGAAGGCTGAGGCAGGTGAGTGTTTAAACATTATTATTGTTTTACTGTCAAAGTCTCAGAGTCAGTTTGTCCCTGTGGACTGTGGAAGGAAGAAGAGTCATACATAGTAAGTCTGTCCGTCCGTCCCATTCTCATGGACATGATATCTCAGTAACGCCTTGACAGAACTTCCTCAAATTTGTCACAAACATTCACTTGGACTCAAAGATTATGTGATTAGATTTTGGTGGTCAAAGGTTGCGGTGACCTCACTGGCGACCCTGGATAAACATGGATGTAATTTGAAACTAGTCTGAGTGGCGGAGGCATACAACTGCGAAGCAGTAATTCTAGTTTTTATTTGGTATTTTTGGGTGTGACAGACTGGTTTGTCCTGATTCTTGTGTGTCTTATCTCTCAGTCAGTGTTACTGGTTTCCCTCTCAGACTGACTGAAGTTCTGAAGATGAGTGTTTGTGTGGAGGAAGAGGAGGACAAACCAGAGTCTCCAGGATCCATCTGTCCGTCTATGAAGAGTGACCGGTCCAAACATGAGCCTCCAGCCTTCAGTACTGAACCTGGACCCTCAGACTCACAGTAAGAGACCTGCTACAGACCTGTGAATCTCCAAACTGTCTCTGTAACAGTGTTCAGTGTGTTGAGCTGCTGCAGTCGACGTCACTGGAACAGAAAATAACTTCTTCCTGGTTCTTCTGTCTCATCAGTGTGTTGATACTGGCTGCTTGTTTCTTGTGAAATGATCTGATCAAAGATCATATTTTTGCTGCAGCTGATGAACATGACTGATTTACAGATGCCAGTAATTAAAGGGGAGGTTTTACAGATTCACATCTTCAGTAGGAACCAATGAGCTCAGAGCTGAGAGCCACAGACAGAGGAGGGAAGAGATGAGAGACGGACGAACACACTGTTGGTTTGTTGTCAAGAACAAAAATGAATGCTCCTATAATGACACACCAGACTGTCTTTACCATCACTGATGTGTCTGCAGATGTAACTGCCACACTGTGTGTTTGTCCACTGTGTTTGTCAGTGAAGTTGTGTCATGGACAGAAGAAGCAGCAGCAGGATGTGGTGTTTGCTGTAGTCACAATAATCAGAAACACACAGAGGATACAGATGCTGAGCAGTGGCAGTGTCTGATCCTCTCCTCTCACCTTTGTATCACTCTGCCTCTTTAGAGCTGATGTGAGACAGGTCATCAACAGCTGGAGACCGGACACATTTAATGACTGACTGACACAACAGTGTTTATGGATGCTGGTGTGTTGCTTCCATCCTTCAGTGCAGTGTGTGGTGCTGGATGGTGATGTCAGCGTAGACTTCCCACAATGCCTCTGTCATCAGAGAATTGATCAGTGATCGATGTGAAATGAATAAAAACATGTTTGTGTTTGCAGAGGTCGGAACCACAGACTGAGAGCAGAGTCTCCAGGATCCATCTGTCCGTCTATGAAGAGTTATCGGTCCAAAGAGTTTAACCCTCCAGGCTTCAGTACTGAACCTGGACCCTCAGACTCACAGTAAGAGACTGTTTCTACTGTAAACTGAGCTGAAGATGATTCAGTTATTAGACATATGTGAAGGAAACCGGGAGAAACCAGGAGCCACATCCATAAAACTCTGTGTAGGTTCACAACCAAACATCAGAGACAGAAACATGCACACACACTCTTTTCATCAGATCTATAAAGCAGAGCGTTTCTTTCTCTTTCCTTTCTTTCTTTCTTCTTATAATAATATTATTTACAGAGACCCAACAGTTCGTCCTCATGTTACTGTTTCATCAACCTCAGTCAGTGTGAGAGTTGGTGCACCAACACGAGCCTGATCGCCACCTCCACAGTTCCCATAGATGGATTCAGACACGCCCACAATCAGCTGATTTCATATCAACAGCTGTGTGTGCTCCACCAGTCTGTAGACCTGTCAGTGAACAGAAGGACAGAGAAGAAACACAGTGTCTCCATGTTGGAGGTGACACTTTAATGATTTACACGTCTGAGCCTTGAAGCTGAAGTCACAGTAAAGATTAAAGCAGCAGATACAGAGACACTTTTATTTTGAAAAGGACCAGGTCTTCATTCAGCTCTCCACTCGTCTTCCTCTACTTTCTCTCTCTCTCCTCCTCTGGTTTCTGCCCTCAGGCCGGCTCATGTTACTGAAGCCCCGCCCTCTTGAGGTTGCCGACAAATCAGAACACAGATGTCGACCTGTGACTGTGAAATGTTAGTGATAAAGAAATGTCTTCACAGAGGGAGGAAGAGGAGAGGTGTCTCTGTGGAGGAGCAGCTGTCCAGCTGTGCTCTGTGTCAGGACGTCCTGAAGGATCCAGTCTCTACCAGCTGTGGACACTGGTTCTGCAGAAAGTGCTTCACCTCATACTGGGACCAGTCTGGTTCTTCAGGAGACTCCTCCTGTCCCCAGTGTGGACAAAGACCCAGAACAAGACCTGGACTGCAGACAGCCAGTCAGACCAGCACTGAACAAAGTGAGACTGAACATCTGTATGATGATGTCATCATTCTTCATTTGTTACATCACACAGCATCGACATTTAAGATGATTATAAATACCACAACATTAAAATCTTTTCTTTGTTGTCTTTAGTTTTTCTGTAGCTGATGAAAATTATCATCAGATTCTCAGATTCTCTTTCTTCAGTCTGACGTTGTCTCTTCTCTTTCAGCAGATAGTGGTCTGCAGGAGGTTTTAGATCAACATAAGATCAGTCTGAGGAGCAGATGTGAACGTGTGACTGAAGGAACTGATGGAACAGGAAGTGGAACCCTCCTCAACAGGATCTACACTGAGCTCCACATCACAGAGGGACAGAGTGAAGAGGTTAATACCCAACATGAGGTGAGGCAGCTGGAGACAACTTCCAAAAAGAAGATCCTCCATGACGCTCCAATCAGGTGCCACGACATCTTTAAAGTCTTACCTGTCCAACAGAGACCCATCAGAGTGGTTCTGACCAACGGCGTCGCTGGCGTTGGAAAAACCTTCTCGGTGCAGAAGTTCTCTCTGGACTGGGCAGAGGGCTTGGAGAACCAAGATGTCAGTCTGCTGGTTCTGCTTTCGTTCAGGGAGCTGAACCTGATCAGAGATCAGCAGTACAGTCTTCTCAGGCTGCTCCATGTTTTCCATCCAACATTACAGAAGGTCACAGCAGAGCAGCTCGCTGTCTGTAAAGTTCTGTTCATCTTTGACGGCCTGGATGAAAGCAGACTGTCACTGGATTTCAACAACAGGAAGTCTGTGTCTGATGTCACACAGGAGTCATCAGTCAACGTGCTGCTGACAAACCTCATCAGGGGGAATCTGCTTCCCTCGGCTCTCGTCTGGATAACTTCCAAACCTGCGGCGGCCAATCAGATCCCTCCTACATGTGTGGACAGGGTAACAGAAGTACGAGGCTTCACTGACGCCCAGAAGGAGGAGTACTTCAGGAGGAGATCCAGTGATGAAGAGCTGTCCAGCAGAATCATCTCACACATCAAGACGTCCAGGAGCCTCCACATCATGTGTCAAGTCCCAGTCTTCTGCTGGATCACTGCTACAGTTCTGGAGCACATGTTGACCACAGACCAGAGAGGAGAGCTGCCCCAGACCCTGACTGACCTGTTCTCACACTTCCTGCTGGTTCAGACACAGAGGAAGAAGAACAAGTACCATGAGGGACGTGAGACGAGTCCACAGGAGCTGACGGAGGCTGACGGGGAAGTTCTTCTGAAGCTGGGGAGGCTGGCGTTTGAACATCTGGAGAAAGGAAACATCATGTTCTACCAAGAAGACCTGGAGCAGTGTGGTCTTGATGTCACAGAGGCCTCGGTGTACTCAGGACTTTGTACTGAGATCTTCAGAAGAGAGAGTGTGATCTTCCAGAAAACAGTCTACTGCTTTGTTCATCTGAGCGTTCAGGAGTTTCTGGCTGCAGTCTACATGTTCCACTGTTACACCAACAGGAAGACAGAGGTCCTGGAGAACTTCCTGTGGAAACATGTTGATTTAACCCTGGATGTCTTCCTAAGGGCAGCCATGGAGAAATCCTTCAAAAGTAGAAATGGTCACCTGGACCTGTTTGTCCGCTTCCTTCATGGCCTCTCTCTGGAGTCCAACCAGAGACTCTTAGGAGGTCTGCTGGGTCAGAGAGAGAACAGTCCAGAAACCATCCAGAGAGCCATCAACAACCTGAAGAAGAAGAACAAAGATGATATCTCTCCTGACAGAACCATCAACATCTTCCACTGTCTGATGGAGATGAAGGATCACTCAGTTCATCAGGAGATCCAAGAGTTCCTGAAGTCAGAGAACAGATCAAAGAAGAAACTCTCTGTGATCCACTGCTCAGCTCTGGGCTACATGCTGCAGATGTCAGAGGAGGTTCTGGAGGAGTTGGACCTGTGGAAGTACAACACATCATTGGAGGGACGACGGAGACTGATCCCAGCTGTGAGGAACTGCAGAAAGGCTCGGTGAGTCCAGACATGATCATTATAATTATTGATCAGTGGATTAGATTAGTGGTTGAATCAAGTTCAGATAAACACAGTTTTCATTTCTTCTCATGAAGTTGTGTTTTTTTCTGGAGGTGTTGTAAAAGCTGTGAGCTCCAACATGTAGATTCTTCAGTTGGTTGTGATTGTTGCTGTTAAATGAATTAAAACAGTTATTTTGTTTATTTGTATTAATTATTAGATGCTTCATTTATTTGTTCTGTGTTGTTTTGACTTTTGGTTTTATTCAAACCCGATGAAACAAATTAAAGCAGGACTCCACTGATCTTACACCTCAGTGTGTTTCCAGGTGTTTCCAGGTGTTGGTTAGTACGACTGCACATGAACCTTTAGTGTCTCCAGAGAGAGCTGTATGCAGTCTGATAAATGTCCTCAGGTGAGCTCACCTGAGTCAGTGTGGGCGGAGTCAGAAGAGTTAGAAAGAAGTGAAGCACAGACACAGTAAAGTTCTGATGAGCAGGTTCTAGCAGGTGTTTAGTGAAGTTTGTCTAAGACCTGAATCATTTTCCAGAGATGACTGAAGTCATGATGAGCATGGAGGATGTTCGGGGGAGCCTCCCCCCCTTTAAATCACATGACACAAAAACAGTCTGCTCTAATTAAAGCTGCTACTTTCCACTGTTTAATTCTCCACAGTGAGTGTGAGTTTCTCTGAACAGCAGCAGCTGTGGTGACAACAAACACTGATGGGATAATGGTTCATGATCAAACATAATGTAACAGCTGCACAGGTAGAGAGAAGTCATCACCAGTGAAGTGACTCAGTCCTGTCATTTACCAACATCATCTATTTAAAGTTCACACACATTAACATGAGCCTCCATAAACTACTGGTCACACCAGACCAAGAGTGGAGATTTAAACCTGAGTGTATTGAACTGATCAAGAGTGTGATCTATTGATTATTGAACAGTCTTTTCAGTGTCATGGTGGAGCTTTAAAGTCTTTCCATATATTGTGTTAAATGAGACAGAAAGTCACAGGTGTTTTCTCTCTTGTTGCTGTAGAGGAGTCGTATCAGGAAATGTTGAGCTTCAGACAGGAACACAGGTCTGAGTATATCAGAGCAGAATGGAGGATTCATTCTTCTTATACACACCAAAGGTCAACGTCATGTTTCCTGATGACAGTCTGTGAAAACCAGGCAGCAAACACAGATTAGATTGAATTGTTCACTGAGCTGAACTCAGAAGAAATGTTCTGGAGTCAGTTTAAAAACAGTGGACAGTAAAAATGTTCTTCTCAACAACATGTCTTCATTCTGACTCTGGATCAAATCACATGATGAAGAATAAACGTGACGTCATTTTCCCTCCTTCATCTGCAAAACAAAGATTCACATTAAAACTCTGCAGGTCTGAGAGAGTGATTAGGATTATTGTTTCATGTCAAACACAGTGAGAGAAGATGAGCTGAACCCCAGATGTGAAGAGCAGATGTTCATCACATCATCATGTTGTGTCATCATATGCATCCACTGTATTTTTATTACAAATTCAATCTGATTTTATTCTAACAGATTTCATATTTTCTCTCATCACAGACTTGTTGACTGTCGACTCTCAGAGACTCACTGTGAAGTCGTGGCCTCAGCTCTGAAGTCCAACCCCTCCCATCTGAGAGAACTGGACCTGAACTACAACGACCTGGAGGATTCAGGAGTGAAGCTTCTGTCTGCTGGACTGGAGAGTCCAAACTGTAGACTGGAGACTCTGAGGTCAGTTCACTGACTGGAGCTGTTGTAGTTTTATATTCAGTTCAAATGTTTGAAGGTTCAGTTTTTCATTGGTTGAGGATTTAAACAGTAAACTGGAGAAGACAAAGGACTTTGTGTTAGTACTACAAGAAGAAAGTGAAACCAGTTGTAATGTTTGTGAAATAGATCAGTAGAGAAGTTGCATCATTTTTTAAAATTGTTTTAATTTTAAAATAAGACACTTGATGACTTGATGACACTTGATTCAGACTGCAACACTAACCAAATTAAAGCAGGGCAAGTAGCAGAGGAGGGAAATGTAGAAAAGAGGAAACTTTGCTTGAGGGAAGTGTTGGACATGGAGGCAGGTAGGATGTGAATTCATGTTCTTCCATCTCCCCAAAATCAGTCAACATGTTTCTTATGTTCAGGTGTGGCTTAATTTCAAAATGTTGTATCGGGTTAAAACAAACCTGTCTCAAGGGCTGTACACCTGGAGACGTCACCAGGTGTCTCCCAGCAGCCACTAAGAGTAAGAGCTCAGAGGCAAAAAGGAAACAAGATTGACATCAACTGTATTTTTATTATGAATTAAATCTGATTTTATTCTAACAGATTTCATATTTTCTCTGATCACAGACTTGGTGGTTGTCGACTCTCAGAGTCTCACTGTGAAGTCGTGGCCTCAGCTCTGAAGTCCAACCCCTCACACCTGAGAGAACTGGACCTGAGTCACAACAAGAACCTGCAAGATTCAGGAGTGAAGGAGCTGTGTGGTTTTCTGGAGAGTCCAGACTGTCGACTGGAGACTCTGAGGTCAGACTCCATGTTTTATTTCTGTGCTGAGATGAATGTGATGTGAAAGTTATGTTGAGTTATGATGATCCACAATAACAGAAGGACAAAGTCCCTCTACTCATTTTAGACAAAGATCATTGATTAGGACATATCTGATCCATTATCAATCATTTAATCTACTTCTTTTATTCTTTATTCAGATTGTGGAACTGCAGTTTGTCAGAGATCAGCTGTTCTTCTCTGGCCTCAGCTCTGAAGTCCAACCCCTCCCACCTGAGAGAACTGGACCTGAACTTCAACGACCTGCAGGATTCAGGAGTGAAGGGTCTGTGTGGTTTTCTGGAGAGTCCAGACTGTCGACTGGAGACTCTGAGGTCAGTTCACTGACTGTTACTGTTGTAGATCTTATATCTTTATCCCACAACTGAAGCTGATTTATCTTCACACAGAACTTGAATCATTCACTTTGATTCAATGAATGAACGACATTTTAAATGTTTGTTGTCTCATGTTTCCAGTTGTTCTTCTCTTCTGTGTGTGTGTGTGTGTGTGTGTGTGTGTGTGTGTGTGTGTGTGTGTGTGTGTGTGTGTGTGTGTGTGTAAGATATTGATTCTGTATTGACAGACTGTTCTGAGGTCAGCAGCAACTGATGAATCTGTGTTGACATGAAGAGGTGTATGAATGTTGTGCTGACATGTGGATGATGTGTGTAGAAGGCTGACATGATGATGATCCACAATAACAGAAGGACAAAGTCCCTCTACTCATTTTAGACAAAGATCATTGATTAGGACATATCTGATCCATTATCAATCATTTTATCTACTTCTTTTATTCTTTATTCAGATTGAAGAGCTGCAGTTTGTCAGAGATCAGCTGTTCTTCTTTGGTCTCAGCTCTGAAGTCCAACCCCTCCCACCTGAGACACCTTTACCTGAGTCACAACAACAACCTGCAGGATTCAGGAGTGAAGGAGCTGTGTGGTTTTCTGGAGAGTCCAGACTGTCGACTGGAGACTCTGAGGTCAGACTCCATGTTTTATTTCTGTGCTGAGATGAATGTGATGTGAAAGTTGTGTTGACTCTAACCTGCAGATATGAGGCTGATATTACACTGATCCACACTGAGGATCTTCATGGTGAAGTCTGTTTTCTTCTTCTCTGGTTTTAGTCCAGCGACTGTTTCTCTTCAGATTTCACCTCATGATTTTTTAAAACAACAGAAACTATTAATGAGAGCTGTTTTCACTCTTTGTATTTGACTGTTTGAACCTGCTTCCTGTTGGTTCAGGTGTTTGACTTTCATTTTCTAAACTTCTACTTTCTAAACTTTCTTCAGCTCTGAACAGATGATGAAACACTGAACGCTTCCAAGCAGCAACTTTGTCTCTGAAACTCACTTTTTATTCTTTATTCAGATTGTGGAGCTGCAGTTTGTCAGAGATCAGCTGTTCTTCTCTGGCCTCAGCTCTGAAGTCCAACCCCTCCCACCTGAGAGAACTGGACCTGAGCAACAACAAGCTGCAGGATTCAGGAGTGAAGGAGCTGTGTGGTTTTCTGGAGAGTCCAGACTGTCGACTGGAGACTCTGAGGTCAGACTCCATGTTTTATTTCTGTGCTGAGATGAATGTGATGTGAAAGTTGTGTTGACTCTAACCTGCAGACATGAGGCTGATATTATACTGATCCACACTGAGGATCTTCATGGTGAAGTCAGTTTTCTTCTTCTCTGGTTTTAGTCCAGTGACTGTTTCTCTTCAGATTTCACCTCATGACTTTTTAAAACAACAACAGAAACACATTTAATCTGTCAGACAATAACTAATCTATAATCAATAGCTGGTGGCTCCACCTCTTTTCTAAGGCTCTGTGATGTTTGTAGTGAAATATTCAAACCCAACACGTCATAATAACAAGTTGTGTATCTGTTGGTTTCAGCACTTTGAAGAAGTTTGAGCAGTTTAATATTTGAAGTCAGTCAGCAGGTTTTTATGTCTCTGTGTTTCCATCAGCTGCTTCATTCAACATGTTTATATACATTTGTTCTCATGTCTCCAGAGTTCAGCCTCACATGTTTGTTGTCTTTGGAAACTTGAGGATCTTTAGTAGAATCTAATAAATGTGGCTGCACAACCTGAGTTTGTACAGATGGAGCCACAGGTGGAGCCGGCAGAGTTTAAGAGGTGGAGTCACTACGTCTTTATTGAAGCAGCAGCATGTTGTCATTAATATTAATGAGCTGTTTTCACTCTTTGTATTTGACTGTTTGAACCTGCTTCCTGTTGGTTCAGGTGTTTGACTTTCATTTTCTAAACTTATACTTTCTAAAGCTTCTTCAGCTCTGAACAGATGATGAAACACTGAACGCTTCCAAGCAGCAAAATTGTCTCTGAAACTCACTTTTTATTCTTTATTCAGATTGATCGACTGCAGTTTGTCAGAGATCAGCTGTTCTTCTCTGGCCTCAGCTCTGAAGTCCAACCCCTCCCATCTGAGAGAACTGGACCTGAGCTACGACAACCTGCAGGATTCAGGAGTGAAGGAGCTGTTTGATCTTGTGAAGAGTCCAGACTATCGACTGGAGACTCTGAGGTCAGTAGGGGGGTGGAGTCAGTCCATGCTGCTCTCTGCAGTGTTGTAGTAAACTCAGTATCAGAGCAAAGATCCAGTGTTTCCTGTAAACCTCCATCCTTCTCAGTGAAGCTGTGAGAGGAGAACGGTGACAGGCTTCAGGATTGGACAGAAAGACAGAGAGAGAACAGTCGGCCAATCAGAGCAGCCAGAAGCTTGTTGTGATCATGTGTCTGAGTTGATGTGAAGACGTCTGTTGTCGTTGTGTTGATGTGGACAGGAAGTAAAGCTGATAACAGCTGACAGCCTCACAGATGAACAGAGACAGTTTGATCTGTCACTGCTCTGAGATCAGTCTGATGAAGACTCACAGTCACTGGCTCTAATCTCAGACTGATCTCAGAGCAGTAATGTTCCTGTGTGAAGGTCCAGGAGGAGATGATGGAGACTGGTTCTGACTGATGCTCTTCATCAGCCCACCTGAAGAGAACACACTGAAGCCAGTCTTCATCACCGATCACCACGGCAACTGTGATCAGACAGGTGTTTCTGCTGGAACCGCTTCCTGTCAACATCTGGACCTTACAAAATAAGAGCATTCTGCGTCATCAACTCTGATTACAACACGTTATAACAACAATAATAATAATAATAATAATAATAATAATAATAATAATGATTAACTATTTAAACTATTGTCTTCAGCAGAAAAAATAAAACGTTCCTTATAAAAAGTCTTAAAATCATCAGGTTTAAAAAGATGGAAACAGTTTGGTGAATAAAACAACTTGTGCAGGACGATCTCTGTGTCTTTACAAGTTGAAATATACATCGTACAGTTTTTAATATTTCTAAGATGATCAAACGACACCAGCTTCCTGCTGCTCAGATCCTACAGGAAGTTTCCTTACAACAGGCGTCACATGTTCCACTAGAGAACCAGCAGGGGGCAGAGTTTGTTTTGTGTGTGCTGGGATCCAGTGATGAGGATCTGATCCAACTTTCCCTCCAGTGACACAGCTGATGTCAGTGGAGGGAAAAATAACTCATGAGTGTTTCTGAGCAGTTTTACCAGTCAGGAGTTCACACTGTGTGAGCCGTGGCCTGTGATTGGATGATCTCTGTCCAGACAAGTAGGACCTTTAACATCTGTCCAGAGGTTTGGTTTGAATATTTTCAGGTCTGTGAGCTTCCAGCTCAGTGTTCACTCCAACACGTTAACATGAGAGCTGAGAGGAAGCAGGCTACGCTACACAGCTGCTGCACATCTGGTCTGAACAGGACTGAAGTCCCTGCTGCATCACTGACTGACAGCTGCTGAAGTCTCTGAGATTCATCATCTCTGCTCTTCTTCTTCTCTACAGCTGGAGGTGATCTGTCTACAGAGTGAAGAGGAGAGGAGAGCTTCATCCAGCAGTGACTGACAGAGGAATCAGAAGAAGTGGAGATGACTCTCAGTGCTGAAACACACACTTCCTGTTTGTGTTGCTCTCAACAGTCTGAGCTTCACAAAGAGGGACTTTCAGTGTAAAATGACTTTAACTCTGAAGATGAGTTTGACTCAGACGGTTGAAGCCTCGTGTTCTTCAGCTGAACTTTAGGAGATATTATTGTAGGAGGAACATGTTGTTGTTATCCTCCATCTCTTCATCAACGTTGTGACCAACAGCTCTGTCAGTGTGTAAATAGACATGTGACGTGTTTTCAGACAGGCTGTCCATTATAATGTAGAGTCAACAAGTATCATTGCTTTAATTCATCTTTAATTAACTCACATTTTAATTGTCTCACTAATCCTTGATTTTTTTTGACATACTTTATTGTGTTCCATTTTTATATGTCATATTATGGCACAAATATTTTACGGCACATTTTTATGGCATGTTATGCAATGACATTTTTTCTGATATCCCAGTGTTTGACACATTTTTAGTACAACCTATATAAGATTTTCTGACTCATTACACTGACGTTTTTAATGGACATTTTGGAACATGCTAATAATTATACACTGTTATTTCATATTATGGCACATTTTGATGAATTTGTATACTTTGACATATCTTTGAATCCATCAGTCAGACTTCATTACTTTTCATAACATAACACAGTGCTTCACACAACAGCAGAGGAAACGCCAAAGGCAGCATAAAAACTAAAGGATTCAGAATTGCAAATTAAAAATTCAGATCAACAAAATAAGACTAATAGGAAAGTGTGTGCTGTTCTTCTCTGCGGTGTGTTCAGGAAGCAGCATCAGGGTTATGGAAACCAACAGACTAAAAAGGCTGGTGAGGAACGCCAACTCTGTAATTTAGCAGTCTGGATGAGCTCCAGCAGAGTGTAAGACGGAGTGATTGAGGCGCTCCTCTGTGCCAACAGCCATGGAGCTGTACAGCAGCACCAATGCCCCACCATCCACCCAGACATTTGACAATTTGAATTATGTGTTTGTCAATACATCTACTTTGGACACTTGAATACCTAACACTTGAGACACCTGAACACTTTAAATACCTGTTGTGGTCATTTGGTTAATGCTTCTTTACACAATGTATGATTTTTTTCAGAAGCTTTAAATATGTCCTTGACCAATACATGTGCAGGTGTTTCCTCATTTGTTGTTTTGTCCAGTTGTTTGCCGATTTTGTTTGTTGTATGTTGTTTTGTTTGGTATTGTATATTTCTATCTGCGCTATTTTCCTGCTACTGTGAACACCCAAATTTCTTGCCAAGTGATTAATAAAAACTTTATTTTATCTAACTGTACTGTGTTTGATTTTTATGTCTTAAACTATGACGTTATTATGAATTTTCATGCCTTACTATACTATGACTTTTTCATGACTTTACATACCTTTCGAGACTATGAAGTTTTGATGCCTTACTATACAATTACTTTTTTATGACATTTTTATGCCTTACTATGCTAACTTTTTTATGCCACATTATACTATGACTTTTTCATGACTTTGTATGCCTTACTATATTATGACTTTTTATGCCATTTTATTGCCTTACTATACTGACTTTTCTAAGACTTTCCATGCCTCACTAAACTATGACTTTTTATGCCTTACTATACCACAACTTTTTTTAAGACTTTTCATGACTAACTATACTATGACTTTTTCTTGACTTATTATGGCTTACTTTACTGTGACTTTTTATGCTTTACTATGACATTTTTATGCCTTGCTATACTATGACTTTTACAGCCTTAATATACTATCTTTTTCATGACTTTTTATGCCTTACTATTCTATGACTTTTATGACTCTTTATGCCTTACTATACTGTGACTTTTTCATGACTTTTTATGCCTTACTATACTATGATTTTTCTATGACTTTTTATTCCTTACTATACTATGACTTTTTCGTGACTTTTTATGCCTTACTATACTATGACTTTTTTAAGACTTTTTATGCCTTACTGTACTATGACTTTTTCATGACTTTTTATGCCTTACTATACTATGACTTTTTTAAGACTTTTTATGCCTTACTGTACTATGACTTTTTCATGACTTTTTATGCCTTACTATACTATGACTTTTTCTTGATTTATTATGGATTACTATGCTGTGACTTTTTATGCCTTACTTTACTATGACATTTTATGACTTTTTTATGCCTTACTACACTATGACTTTTTCATGACTTTTTATACCTTACTACACTATGACCTTTTTATACCTTACTATACTATGATGTTTCTATGACTTTTTATTCCTTACTATACTATGACTTTTTCAAGACTTCTTATGCCTTACTCTACTATGACGTTTTTATGCCTTACTATCCTATGACTTTTTTATGTCTTACTATAATATGACTTTTTTATGCCTTTTTATGCCTTACTATAATATGACTTTTTTATAGCTAACTATACTATGACTTTTTCATGGCTTTTTATGCCTTACTATAATATGACTTTTTTATAGCTAACTATACTATGACGTTTTTAAGACTTTTTATGCCCTACTATACTATGACTTTTTTATACTATGACTTTTTTATGCCTTACTATACTATGACGTTTTTTTCTTGTTTTATTGCCATACTATACTATGACTTTTTCTTGTTTTTTTGCCATACTTTACTACGACGTTTTATTTTATTTTTTTTGGCCATACTATACTATGACGTTTTATTTTTTTTTTTTGCCATACTATACTATGAAGTTATTTCTTTTTTTCCATACTATACTGCGACGTTTTTTTTTTTTATTTTTTGCCATACTGTACTATGAAGTTTTTTTTTTGTTTTTTTTGCCATACTATACTATGACGCTTTTTTATTTTTTTTTGCCATATTATACTATGAAGTTTTTTTTTTGTTTTTTTTGCCATACTGTACTATGACGTTTTTTTTTTTTTTTTGCCATACTATACTATGAAGTTTTTTTTTTTTTTGCCATACTATACACTGACGTTTTTTTTTTGCCATACTTTACCATGATGTTTTTTTTTTGTTTTTTTTGCCATACTATACTATGAAGTTTTTTTTTTTTTTTTGCCATACTATACACTATGACGTTTTTTTTTTTTTTTTTTGCCATTCTATACTATGAAGTTTGTTTTTTTTTTTTTTGCCATACTATACTATTACGTTTTTTTTTTTTTTTTTGCCATACTATACTATGAAGTTTTTTTGTTTTTTTTGCCACACTATACACTATGACGTTTTTTTTTTGCCATACTTTACCATGATGTTTTTTTTTTGTTTTTTTTGCCATACTATACTGTGAAGTTTTTTTTTTTTTTTTTGCCATACTTTACTATTACGTTTTGTTTTTGTTTTTTTGCCATACTATACTATGAAGTTTTTTTTTTTTTTTTCCATACTATACTACGACGTTTTTTTAAATTTTTTTTTTGGCCATACTATACTATGACGTTTTTTCTGTTTTTTTTGCCATCCTATACTATGACATTTTTTTTTGTTTTTTTTGCAATACTGTACTATGATGTTTTTTTTTGTTTTTTTGCCATACTATACCATTACGTTTTTTTTTGCCATACTTTACCATGATGTCTTTTTTTTGTTTTTTTTGCCATACTTTACTATGACGTTTTTTTTTTGTTTTTTTGCCATACTATACTATGACATTGTTTTTTGCCATACTACACTATGCCTTTTTTTTTTTTCCATATTATACTGTGACGTTTTTTTGTTTTTTTTGCCATACTATACTATGACGTTTTTTTCTTTTGCCATACTATACTATGACGTTTTTTTCTTGTTTTTTTGCCATACTATACTATGACTTTTTTTTGCTATATTATACTATGACTTTTTTTTTTTTTTTTGCCATACTATACTATGACGTTTTTTCTGTTTTGCCATACTATACTATGACATTTTTTTTTGTTTTTTTTTGCAATACTGTACTATGATGTTTTTTTTTTGTTTTTTTGCCATACTATACTATGACGTTTTTTTTGCCATACATTTTTATGACGTTTTTTTTGACGTTTTTTATGACGTTCTATTACGTTTTGTTTTTTTTTTGCCATACTTTACTATGACGTTTTTTTTTTTTTTTTTGCCATACTATAATATGAAGTTTTGTTTTTTTTTGCCATACTATACTTTGACGTTTTTTTATTTTAGTTTTATGCCATACTATACTATGACATTTTTAGACAATTTTTTTTACCATGCTATACTATGACGTTTTTTTATTTTAGTTTTATGCCATACTATACCATGACATTATTATGTTTCCTAAAACAGG
Source organism: Seriola aureovittata (assembly GCF_021018895.1). NCBI lineage: Eukaryota > Metazoa > Chordata > Actinopteri > Carangiformes > Carangidae > Seriola > Seriola aureovittata. The sequence continues at coordinate 1,569,385 of NC_079376.1, read as the reverse complement.
GGGAAGGAGGCATGTTGGTACAATGGTTATGATTGTTGGCTTACAACACTCAAGTGCCAGGTTCAAGTCCCGGACCTGCTATACTATGATGTTTTATTACTTACTATACTATGACTTTTTTTTGTTTTTTTTGCCATACTATACTATGACGTTTTTAGACAATTTTATGCAATACTATACTATGAGGTTTGTTGATGTTTTTTTGCCATACTATACTATGAACTGTATTTATATATCTTTGCCATACTATACTATGTCCCATTTTGGCATTTATTGCCATACTATACTATGATATTATTATGTTTCCTTAAATAGGGTGAAGGAGGCATGGTGGTAAAATGGTTATGATTGCAGGTTTACAACCCTAAGGTCTCAGGTTCAAATCCTGGCCCTGCTATACTATGATGTTTTATGACTTACTATTCTATTAATTTTTTTTGCCATACTATACTATGACATTTTTAGACAATTTTATGCAATACTATACTATGAAGTTTGTTGATGTTTTTTAGCCATACTATACTATGACGTTTTTTGGGGTTTTTTGCCATACTATACTATGAAGTTTTTTTTTTTTGCCATACTTTACTATGACGTTTTTTTTTGCCATACTATACTGTGACGGGTTTTTTTTCCATACTTTACTATGACGTTTTTTTTTGTTTTTTTCTGCCATAATTTACTACAACGTTTTTTGTTTTTTTTTTTGGCCATACTATACTATGACGCTTTTATTTATTTTTTTTGCCATACTATACTGTGACGGGTTTTTTTCCCATACTATACTATGACGTTTTTTTGTTTTTTTTGCCATACTATACTATGACATTTTTATACAATTTTTTTAACCATACTATACTATGACGTTTTTTTGTTTTAGTTTTATGCCATACTATACCATGATATTATTATGTTTCCTTAAGCAGGAAGAAGGAGGCATGGTGGTACAATGGTTATGATTGCTGGTTTACAACCCTAAGGTCTCATGTTCAAGTCCTGACCTCCTACACTATCATGTTTTATGACTTACTATACTATGACTTTTTTGCCATACTATACAATGATATTTTTATACAATTTTCTTTTAACCATACTATACTATGAAGTGTTTTTATCTTAGTTCTATGCCATACTATACCATGACATTATTATGTTTTGTTAAATTGGGAGAAGGAGGCATGTTGGTACAATGGTTATGATTGCTGGTTTACAACCCTAAGGTCGCAGGTTCAAGTCCTGGCCCTGCTATACTATGGTGTTTTATGACTTACTATTTAATGACTTTTTTTGCCATACTATACTATGACATTTTTAGACAATTTTTTTTACCATGCTATACTATGACGTTTTTTTATTTTAGTTTTACGCCATGACATAATTATGTTTCCTAAAACAGGGGGAAGGAGGCATGGTGGTACAATGGTTATGATTGTTGGCTTACAACACTCAAGTGCCAGGTTCAAGTTCCGGACCTGCTATACTGTGATGTTTTTTTTTTGTTTTGTTGCCATACTATACCATGACGTTTTTAAACAATTTTATGCAATACTATACTATGAGGTTTGTTGATATGTTTTTGCCATACTATACTATGTCCCATTTTGGCATTTATTGCCATACTATACTATGAGGTTTTTTTTTGCCATACTATACTATGAGGTTTATTTGTTTTTTTTGCCATACTATACTATGAGGTTTTTTTTGGTTTTTCTTTTGCCATACTATATTATGACGTTTTTTTTTGTTTGTTTTTGTCATACTATACTTTGACGTTTTTTTTGTTTTTTTGTCTTTTTTTGCCATGCTTTAGTATGACATTGTTTTTTGCCATACTATAATGTGACGTTTTTTTTTTGGTTTTTTTTGCCATACTATACTATGACGTTTTTTATGCCTTAGTATATTATGACAGTTTTACGACTTTTTAAGCCTTACATTTTTTGATGATTTTATGTCATACTATACTATGACATTGTTTTTTTTTTTTTTTTTGTCATACTATACCATGACGTTTTTATTTTTTTTTTGCCATACTATACTATGACATTGTTTTTTTTGTTTTTTTGTCATACTATACTATGACGTTTTATTTTTTTTTTGCCATACTATACTATGACGTTTTTTATTTGCCATACTATACCACGACGTTTTTTTGCCATACAATACTATGACGTTTTATTTTTTTCTTTTGCCATACTATACTATGACATTGTTTTTTTTTTTTTTGTCATACTATACCATGATGTTTTTTTTTTGCCATACTATACTATGACGTTTTTTTTGTTTTTTTGCCATACTATACTATGACATTGTTTTGTTTTTTTTTGTCATACTATACCATGACGTTTTTTTTTTTTTTTGCCATACTATACTATGACATTGTTTTTTTTTGTCATACTATACTATGACGTTTTATTATTTTTTTTGCCATACTATACTATGACGTTTTTTTTGTTTGTTTTTGTCATACTATACTATGACGTTTTTTTTTTTTTTTTGCAATAATATACTATGACGTTTTTTTTTGCCATACTATACTATGACGTTTTATTTTTTTTTTTTGCCTTACTATACTATGACATTTTTTTTTGTTTTTTTTTTGCCATACTATACTATGACGTTTTTTTTTTTTTTTACCATACTATACTTTGACGTTTTTTTTGTTTTTTTGTCTTTTTTTGCCATACTATACTGTGACGTTTTTTTTTTGTTTTTTTTGCCATACTATACTATGACTTTTTTTTTGCCATACTATACTATGACATTTTTTTTTTTTTTTGTCATACTATACTATGACATTTTTTTTTTTTTTTTTTTGTCACTTTTTGCAATAATATACTATGATGTTTTTTTTTGCCATACTATACTATGACGGTTTTTTTGCCATAATATACTATGACGTTTTTTTTTTTTTATATATGCCATACTATACTATGACGTTTTTTTTTTTTTTTTTGACATACTATACCGTGAGGTTTTTTTTTTTTTTTTTTGCCATACTATACTATGACTTTTTTTTTGCCATACTATACTATGACGTTTTTTGGAGGGTTTTTTGCCATACTATACTATGACGTTTTTTTTTGTTTTTTTTGCCATACTATACTATGACATTTTTTTTTTTTTTTGTCATACTATACTATGACATTTTATTTTTTATTTTTTTGTCACTTTTTGCAATAATATACTATGATGTTTTTTTTGCCATACTATACTATGACGTTTTTTTGTTTTTTTTGCCATTGTATACTATGATGTTTTTTTTGGTTTTTTTGCAATACTATACTATGACGTTTTTATGCCTTACTATACTATGATTTTTTTCATGACTAATTATGCCCTACTATTCTATGATTTTTCTATGCCTTACTATACTATGACTTTTTTGTGCCTTACTATACTATGACTTTTTCATGACTTTTTATGCCTTAGTATACTATGACTTTTTTATGCCTTACTATACTATGACTTTTTTATGCCTTACTATACTATGACTTTTCTATGCCTTACTATACTATGACTTTTTTATAGCTTACTATACTATGACTTTTTCATGACTTATTATTCCTTGCTATACTATGACTTTTACTGCCTTACTATACTATGACTTTTTCTTGACTTATTATGGATTACTATACTATGACGTTTTTATGCCTTACTATACTATGACTTTTTCATGATTTTTTTTGCCTTTCTATACTATGACGTTTTTAAGACTTTTCATGCCTTACTATACTATGATGTTTCTATGACTTTTTATTCCCTACTATACTATGACTTTTTCATGACTTTTTATGCCTTACTATACTATGACTTTTTCATGCCTTACTATACTATGAATTTTTTAAGCCTTAACATACTATGACTTTTTCATGACTAATTATGCCTTACTATACTATGACTTTTTAAAGACTTTTTATGCCTTACTATACTATGACTCTTTTATGACTTTTTATGCTTTACTTTTTTATGCCTTTTTATGCTTTACTTTACTATACCTTTTTTATGCCTTACGATAATATTACTTTTTTATCACTTTTTATGCCTTACTATACTATGACTTTATCTTGACTTACTATACTATGACTTTTTATGACTTTTTATGCCTTACTATACTATGACTTTTTCATGACTTTTTATGCCTTAGTATACTATGACTTTTTTATGCCTTACTATATTATGACTTTTTCATGACTTTTTATGCCTTACTATACGATGACTTTTTCTTGATTTATTATGGATTACTATGCTGTGACTTTTTATGCCTTACTTTACTATGACATTTTATGACTTTTTTATGCCTTGCTATACTATGACTTTTTCTTGATTTATTATGGATTACTATACTATGACTTTTTATACCTTACTATACTATGACGTTTTACTGCCTTACTATACTATGATGTTTCTATGACTTTTCATTCCTTACTATACTATGACTTTTTCATGACTTTTTATGCCTTACTATACTATGACTTTTTTATGCCTTACTATACTATGACTTTTCTATGCCTTACTATACTATGACTTTTTTATACCTTACTATAATATGACTTTTTCATGACTTTTTTATACCTTACTATACTATGACTTTTTCTTGACTTACTATACCATGACTTTTTATGCCTTACTATACTATGACTTTTTCATGACTTTTTATGCCTTACTATCCTGTGACTTTTTTATGCCTTACTATACTATGACGTTTTTAAGACATTTTATGCCTTACTATACTATGATGTTTTTATGCCTTACTACACTATGACTTTTTCATGACTTTTTATACCTTACTATACTATGATTTTCTTATGGCTTACTATACTATGACGTTTTTAAGACTTTTTATGCCTTACTATACTATGACGTTTTTATACCTTACTATAATATGACTTTTTTATGCCTTACTATACTATGACTTATTTAAGACTTTTTATGCCTTACTATACTATGACTTTTTTAAGACTTTTTATGCCTTACTATACTATGATGTTTTTAAGACTTTTTATGCCTTACTATACTATGATGTTTTTAAGACTTTTTATGCCTTACTATACTATGACTTTTTTATGCCTTACTATAATATGACTTTTTCATGACTTTTTATGCCTTACTATACTATGACATTTTTGATGTGACACATTTTTTATGACATATTACTCATACTATGACATTCCTTACATTTTCTAATACTTTATTCTGTGAAACTCCAAGAAACCATACCTCAAGGATGAGGACAGCAGGGTGGTAGAGCGCTTCACCAGATGATTTTTAAACCGAAAACATCCAAAACGTTCCACTCCGAGGCTTATAAAATGTTTTTATAATTTTATCAAACTATACTATCATTCATTCTGGCTTTTTCTGTGACCAGTGCATCATAAATAATAACAACAGACATAGACATAATTATATAGAGTACAAAGTAGTTTTTTATTTAAAAAGAACAATTTATATGTATACAAAGTAAAGTATAAAAAAGGAAAATAATTGACAGTAAGGTGCTTTACTGTGGATTTTGAGAAGTACAGGGATGAAGAGCAACTTTGATTTTTGTAAAGAATATGGTGCTTGTTGATGATGATGTTGTATCAAAGAGAATGAACATAAAAACTTATTTACCTTAAATCTCCAGTAACAAACATATTCACTAACTTTACAGTCACATTTGTGTAAATATACAAATGTTCAATGAGTCAAAGCAGGAGAGATTTTCACAGTCCACAGAGTCCACCTTCAAATTAAACCTCTCCTTTGACTCGTGTCTGTTGTTGTAATGTCGTAATAATTGTTGTGGAAATATAAATTTATCATGTGAACCAGAAGAGTACATGTAACCCTGATTCATGTTTGCAGAGTCTTTTACCAAACGTTGTTAAACAACAGAGAACAAACACCCTGATTCACACTGTTACTGCTTCACGTTAAGTTCAGCTCTGTTGACAGGCATGAATCCTCCTCACAGAGAGCAGCGATCAGAACCGAACTGGCTTCTGATCCTTTTTTTTGCACCGTGTCGATCACCGCTCGAGCTTTGTCCGCCCGTGTGTTCTGTGTTACAACCCAGTCCATTTCACCGTCAGTTATCACCCCAGGCTCCAGGAGTTTATCCAGCAGCTTATGGAGAACAGGTTCAGACACTCTTTTGACGAACTGTGTCCGAACAGACCTCAGCTTCTCTTCTGCCGGGACACTCGGAGTCCCTGCTGGGACAGTAGAGGTTCCTGCTGGGACACTCTGGGTCCCTGCTGGGACACTCGGAGTCCATCCTGGGAAACTAGGAGTCCCTGCTGGGAAACTAGGAGTCCATCCTGGGACACTAGGAGTCCATGCTGGATCAGGACCTATAAGATGAACAAGAAAAGTACGTGTTAAATTTACAGTATAGTGTATGAGTGGCTGCATATACAGTATATGTTACTGCTGCTAGTAAACAGAACTGAAGATGATCTCTGGCAGAAGCAGAATAAAGGCACCGTGGATCAATCACTAACTATTCTCTCCTGTCCTGTTCTACTATCAGGTGGACTGATGCTGCAGGTGGATGAAGACTTTACCAGTCAGGTCAAACTCGTGCTTCCAGACATCTGCATCCGTTTGGTCTCGGACGGTTACAGTCGCTTGCTCTGTGTTTGCAGGCAGCCGGATCTCAAACGTTGGGTGGTAGTTTGGTCCAAAATGCAGATCAAACTCTGCTTTCTGAAAAGCAGTAGCACCAGCGTCAGTGTCCCGACAGTTTCCACAGTAAACTACAAGTTTGATGAATCGTATCAGCGTGTTACTAAACCTATTCTTTCACATACTCACCTCAGGCTGTACTTTCTGGGCCGTCGGACAGTGTGCGGTGTAATTTCGATCTTTAATGAGTTTGCATTGGGAAGGCGCCGGGATGTACACAGACATCGGCTGTTTTCTGCTCACCTTAAGAGACATGAGAACATGTTAGTTAGACCATCTATCCTCAGTTGAGCCCGACTGATAAATCCACAGGACACTTTCATATTGTCTCTTATACGTTTTAGCTTTCTGACAATCCTTGAGATGTGATGTTCATCCAGTTCTTGTCCATCTTTGTTAAATGACCCGGTTATTTGGAAACGTAGTACAATATCTGATGATGCTGATGAGTCTGAGCTCAGAGTGAAGCTGTAACAAGTCTTTACCTCTTCCAGAGGGACGTTGCTCGGCAGGAGAAGCACATTGAGGTTCTGCCTCTGTGTCTTTGGGTTTGGTGGTCGGAGGAACAGCAAAACTTGGCCGCTAATAGGGTGCACGTTGTTCCAAAGTCTCCATAAAACCTCCGAAACCCAGGCTAGGCCGAAGGCAGAGAGATGAGGGACTTTGACGATCACATGAGTGTCTGTGATCTCCAGCGGTTCGAGGACGCTCATTCCGTCATCGGTGATGTGGACGACAGACAGCAGACCTTCAGAGAGCAGAGCTGTGGAAACACACACACATTCATCATCTGTTTCCCCGACGACGGCCTCATCACAAAGGTACAGATCATTTTATTTGATGTTTAGTTGAGGTGTCAGGATTCAATCTGACTTTCCATTTCAAGGTCATGATCCGATTCAATTTTCGATTTCAACAATTTCTTTCAGCACCGACGTAAAGATCAATGACAATAATTGGTTTTATGCCCTGACAACTGTTGATTACATTTCCAAATTCTTCTTTGAACAGAGGCTACATGGTCTCAAGTGTGATATCACAACCACTTTTGTTTGGAAAGTCCAACACTAAGGTCATGTGGTCAAATTTAAATAAGTTATTTTAAATGATAATAATTTATTTCACCAGTCAACTGGGAACAAACTGTGAACATGAAAACAAAGATAAGTCACAGAGCGAATCCCTCCGCCATCTAGTGACTCTTCCTGTAACTGAGCTCTTCACATCAAACAACAGCAGCTGCCAAAATACAAACTGTGGTTTTCCTGTCAATGACACATTCATCGAATCTTTAATCCAGTTTAATATGTGTTGAATTCAACATATTTATTACCATTTACTGTGATTTATTCAGCTTCTATTTGGCTATTGTTTGTTTTGTTGAAGCATCAGAGAAGGTGGAACAAGAGAGGGATGATGAGAGACAGCAGAGAATTAAATATACATTTAACCATAGATGGAGGCTGCTCCTCAAGCCCCACGGCTGCTGCTGGATCTCAGTTACAAGGTTTCCAGACTCATGTTCAAACATCAAGCAGCTATGGCACGACAGAGATCCCATATCTGATACTATCAACATGATATTAAACATCATATACTTTTATCAATAAAAAATCTATATGAAATACCAAATGTCTGGTTTATATAATGGGATCTGTCTGACTGGGGCTGTAGTAGACTGTGCAGCCTACAGGGGGCGCTACCAGGACTATTAGTAATTATTAGACTAGTCATTTACTCACCATCCTTAGTTTCACAGTGTGGGAGGTGGAGCTGACGGACAGCGTCCTCGGGACACTGGATATCGAACAGCGGCCCTGCAGCCGTCTTGCCGGCAGATTTGAGGAGCGTCTCATCCCATTGGACGATCCTGTAGAGCAGCTCCGCCTCCTGAGCCATCACAAATACCAGTCCAGTAGAAGTACACTGGAACCCGCCCGGACCAGGACACCTGAACCTGCAGGACACAGAAGGCTGAATGAGCACGGACCGGACCACACCAGAAACAGGAAGGACCCACAGAGAGGTTTAAACATGATATGATTGTGTAATACAACAGTAACACATTGGTCACTGAAGGAGAGAAGACAAGAGGCATCCATGACGCCACCAACTCTGCAGAAAGCCGTGAAGAAGAGGGAAAACAGTGTTGGCTGATTTTATTATGCGATCACCTGTATGACACTTGTGTAGATGCAGTTTTCAGTTCAGGCGTGAAGCTTGATGGAGGCTGTGATTCACAAAGAAACAACATCAAACAACATCATTAGCAGAAATAAACCAACATATTCTCACACTGAACTGAATGAAGTCATTATTTACAGACGACATCCGAGCGGTTTGAAGCAGCAGATTCTGCAGATACGAAAGATATTAAAGACATCAAGTACATAAATATATTTGGACTCAATGGCCACAGTGTTTTAGTTCCCTCCACTGTGACAGCAGATAAAACAATTCATCCACCTGCTTCATGTGGTGTTGATGTGAAAAGTCTCTGTTCATCATCTTTTCTCTCCACGCCCTCAGAAATACATAATCCCAGTTGTTTTGAAAAATCAAATACTATTAAATATGAAATGTCTCATTGTCATTAAAATAAAATTTTAACGATGGCGTATAATAGATAATGACAGAATTTAAGGGACAATGAGAAAGTGGAACTCTGATCAGGATACGGTGGTTTTTCTCACCTTCATCAGCCTGGTGTCGTCCTCAGACACGTCCAGCTTTGTCTCTGTTGTGTTCGTGTCCAGTTTGACATCAGAGTCACCTGATGGGAGGAGAAGTCACAGATCTGAGTCAGACAGGAAGTCGGAGGATGTGAGCAGCTCAAAGCCTCCTGTCATCACGTTCCTCTCAGACGCTCCTGGTTTTCTATTGGCTGTGCATCAGCATGAGCTGACGAGTCCAAATATCTGTTACTGAGTCAGGGACAGGGACGTGCTCGCTGTTTGTAGCTGCAGCCACATGTTGTTTTTGTAAACACTCTGATAAACAGCAGCAGCACGGTAGAGAGTCAAATCTGAAGAGACTGGAGTGTGAGCTTCTCCTCCACGGCAGCAGTTAGTTTCTTTTAGGTATCTGTGTCTTGTTCAGGCATCAGTTGCACCGACACACAGTTTATTTAATGTTTGTGGATCACAGGCCTGCAGCATCACTTTGGCCTCAGGTCTGTTATCTCTGTAAACAACACATATGTTCCCTCTAACACACAGGACATTATTACAAAAGCACAATCGTCTTGATCAGAATCATCTGTCAACAGTGTTTCTTACCTTGATGTAACGATGACGGGCCCTCTGAGAGCAGATCTCCTTTTTCAGCAGCAGGCTGCACACTCACTGACAATATTTAGAAAGCATGAAAATCATTTGATTAAAATTCGTCTATTGTCTAAAAACAATTTTGCAGAAAGCGAGAGACCTCAACGCTCACCAGGGTAACGATGGAGAAACCTGGAGGGGAGTGATTGGGAGGAACTGCCTGATCTGAACCTGAGTGATGTTTTGTTGTTGGACTATAAGGTGATTTATTAGTTACTACCACGTTTAAATATTCTGATCATGAAACTCTGCTTCCAAACAAAGTCTGTTAATGTTCCTCCAAGTCCAGCTGACCATGTGGCACATACTGCTGTCAGCTGAAACATCTGTATGCAAATAAATTCTGTCCATCAAAATCATTATTATATATGTTACTTTACTATTTGAAGTGTTGATCCATCAGAAGATATAAAAACCATCTCAGTGTAGTTTTACATCTCCTCTCTCAGGCTTCTCTCTGCAGCTCTAGTAACAACAGGTCAGTGAGCCAATCAGAAGAGAGGAGGCTCTCAGCCTCTCTTCTGATTGGCTGATCTATAATTAAACTACATGGACACAGACAGATGAAGAGGAGACACTTGCAGTACTCACAGGCTTTGTCTGTGGAAGCTTTAATCTCCCTGCCGTTGACTCTGCAGGAACAAACACAGCAACATCAGTTACAAAGTTTTGTTTGAGTTAGCTTTACTAATCCTCACGGTGATAATCACGGTTCCATGGTAACCAGCCCTGAAACAGGTGAGACTTAAAGCATCAGATCAAAAATGTATAAACACGCTGCCTCTCAACCAATCAGAGCTCTAGAAAACTAAAAGGAACCACTTCTACTAGAAGACTCTTTTTCCACCCTCTTGTAATTTGCTTTTTATTTTGTATACATTGCCTTTTATGTAACTACAGTTAGACAGTATTCTCGCTATCTGGCTCATCATTGGATGTGAGTTCATGTGATTGGCTGACGTTTCTCTCTCTGTCTTTCTGTCCAATCCTGAAGCCTGTCACTGTTCTCCTCTCACAGCTTCACTGAGAAGGATGGAGGTTTACAGGAAACACGGGTTGCTTTGATAGTAACTGTGTTTAATGCAATACTGCTGAAAGCATCATGGCCGGACTCCATCCTCCCCCCTACTGACCTCAGAGTCTCCAGTCGACAGTCTGGACTCTTCAGGAGATCAAACAGCTCCTTCACTCCTGAATCCTGCAGCTTGTTGTGACTCAGGTCCAGTTCTCTCAGGTGGGAGGGGTTGGACTTCAGAGCTGAGGCCAGAGAACAGCTGATCTCTGACAACATGCAGAACTTCAAACTGGACAAAGAATAAAACATAGAGATTGAAATCAATTATAATCAATCAGATATGTCCCAATCAATGAGTCCTTATGGCAGCGACCCAGGTATGACTCTTTGGTACATCCCCTCTCTCTCCCCTAACTTACTCGTGTCTCTCTCACTGTCACTATCATAATAAAGGCAAAAATGTCCAAAAAACAACTTAAAAAAAAACATATTCATTAAATCAAAGTAAATGATTCAAGTTCTGTGTGAAGATAAATCAGCTTCAGTTGTGGGATAAAGATATAAGATCTACAACAGTAACAGTCAGTGAACTGACCTCAGAGTCTCCAGTCGACAGTCTGGACTCTCCAGAAAACCACACAGACCCTTCACTCCTGAATCCTGCAGCTTGTTGTAGCTCAGGTCCAGTTCTCTCAGGTGGGAGGGGTTGGACTTCAGAGCTGAGGCCAGAGAAGAACAGCTGATCTCTGACAAACTGCAGTTCCTCAATCTGAATAAAGAATAAAAGAAGTAGATAAAATGATTGATAATCGATCAGATATGTCCTTGTTCTGTGTGAAGATAAATCAGCTTCAGTTGTGGATTAAAGATATAAGATCTACAACAGTAACAGTCAGTGAACTGACCTCAGAGTCTCCAGTCGACAGTCGTGACTCTCCAGAAAACCACACAGACCCTTCACTCCTGAATCCTGCAGGTCCCAGTTTCCACTCAGGTCCAGTTCTCTCAGGTGGGAGGGGTTGGACTTCAGAGCTGAGGCCAGAGAAGAACAGCTGATCTCTGACAACCTGCAGAACCTCAGTCTGAATAAAGAATAAAACATGTAAATAAAAAAATGAGTAGAGTGACTTTGTCATACAATATTATAAAATTTACAGTTAACGTAGATATATACAAAATTCTCATTCTATTTCAATCTTCCTGACTGTAAGAGACGGTATGTAATACCCACACCAACGAAGTCAAGAGGTATCCACACTCACTGTGCCATGGTTGCAGACTCAAGAAGCACATAAGGAGCACATTAACCCTGTAGAAGTGGGCAAAGGTACAGGAGGAAGCCCAAGCAGCAGCAGCACAGATGTCACTCAAGGGAGCCCAGGAGGTGGAGACACTCCTAGTCGGGCAACCCGGAGGCCCCTGAGCCTGTACACCCGTGAGATGGTATCAACAACCCAGTTTGAGAGCCTCTGTTTGGCAGAACCCTTCATGTGCCCACCATAACAGTGCATCTGACTTACAGAGCCCAGCTGACACATCTATGTAACATCTGACAGCCTGAACAGGACTAAGCAGTCTGACATCAGGATGCAGTTCCTCCGCCCCCCGCTGTGGGGCAAATACAGCCAAACTGATTGATATGAAAAGCTGAAAGCCTCTTCAAAAGAAATGAGGGGTTGGACCACATGGAAAACCCCCAGACCCATCAGAGTTCCAACTTCAACAATCCTTGGCAACGATCAAGCCATGAAGCTCACCAACAAGCTTTGCTTTGCAGATGCAACAGCGAGGAGAAAGGTAGTCTTACCGGACAGCCGTCTGAGAACAGCCGGTTCCTGGGGCTCAAACAGTGGGGTACATAGAGATTCTAGGACAATAGGCAAATCCCATGAAGGCGCCCGTACAGCATGTGGGGGCCACAACCGGAGAGCACCATTCAGAAAATGACTCACCAGAGGATGTGACCTCACAGTCCAATTGTCCACCACAACATGCTGAGGCGAGATGGCAGCAACGTACACATTGAGGCAGAAACCAACAGACCCATATTCATCAACATTTGAGCTATACAAACACAGAGCAACACTCTGGGTCCACATCTTGATCCGTGCACCAACAGAGCACTAGTGCCCGAGCAGTAAGTACAGTCTAGATCACAGCCTGATCACACAAACTCTATAGTGCGCGTGGTTCTTTAAAGGGCCAAAAATGCAGCCAAAGGTGCATGGGCAGCATCCAGACAACCATGATACGGCCAACTGAATGGCTTGCTTAACTGTGGAAAGACCAGCCTCAGCATCCTTCAGGGAGTGTGCTCCTAACCTGTGTGAATTACAGAGGAGATAGGGGACTCCTGTTCTGGTTCCTCCTGCTCTAGTTCTTCCCCATCAGAAAAGAGACTCCCTAATGCCACAATAGACAGGTCAAGGTAAAAAGCCCACAGCCAATACAGCGCACACTAGTAACCTGCCCGCAATGAGGGGAGACGGTAGGCAGTAACAAGGAACATCCGCCGGGGAAATAAAGATGTTTACTTCCCTGGAAAAGTCCAACATTTTGCGGCCCTAGTTCCGACAAAACTTGGGAAATGAGCATCGGCTATGAAGCCTCTAGAGGAAACGGTGCTCCAACCAATAGGTTGCGAGGCTACTGGCACAGGCGGTAAGCACTGATGCTAGTTCATGCTAACAGCTTACTCCACCTGCGTGAAGATGAAAAGGAGCCGACTGCTGGGTGACACGCCTCTTTATCAGGGTGTTGTGTCACCGAGGTCACATGTGACTTTGTTGGTATTATGTCTTGACTTCTTGAGCTTTCGTGTTGCATATCCAGCTATTACACACCGTCTCTGGTGGTCAGGACAAATGAAGTAGAAACTGATCCTAACAACTACAGTTCATTTAGAAAACATGAGTCGTCTGACTGAGAGAAACACGAGTGTGAGTTCTGACGATTTAACTGAGGTGAACAGACATTATTCATGACAACTGAGGAATCATTCTCAGTCTGAGAGAAGAACAACTGGAAACATGAGACAACAACTATTTAAAATGTCGTTCATTCATTAAATCAAAGTGAATGATTCAAGTTCTGTGTGAAGATAAATCAGCTTCAGTTGTGGGATAAAGATATAAGATCTACAACAGTAACAGTCAGTGAACTGACCTCAGAGTCTCCAGTCGACAGTCTGGACTCTCCAGAAAACCACACAGACCCTTCACTCCTGAATCCTGCAGCTTGTTGTCGCTCAGGTCCAGGTGTCTCAGATGGGAGGGGTTGGACTTCAGAGCTGAGGCCAGAGAAGAACAGCTGATCTCTGACAACCTGCAGCGCTTCAATCTGAATAAAGATAAAAGAAGTAGATAAAATGATTGATAATCAATCAGATAATTCCTAATCAACGATATTTGGTAAAAATGAGTAGAGAGACAGACAAACTGACCTCAGAGTCTCCAGTCTACAGTTTGGACTCTCCAGTCCAGCAGACAGAAGCTTCACTCCTGAATCCTTCAGGTTGTTTCCAGTCAGGTCCAGTTCTCTCAGATGGGAGGGGTTGGACTTCAGAGCTGAGGCCACGACTTCACAGTGAGTCTCTGAGAGTCCACAATAAGAAAGACTGTGATGAGAGAAAATATAAAATCTGTTAGAATAAAATCAGATTTAATTCATAATAAAAATACAGTGGATGCATATGATGACACAACATGATGATGTGATGAACATCTGCTCTTCACATCTGGGGTTCAGCTCATCTTCTCTTTCTGTGTTTGACATGAAACAATAATCCTCATCACTCTTGCAGACCTACATTTATTTAAGGTAAACACAAGAAACTTGTGCTACAGAAAATGGACCAGACTCAGTGAATAGCTCCCTAAGCTTAACATGTCTTATAATAACTATTAATTTAGCTATACAGACTAATAAGCAGTGATAACTAACATGTCTTTGGGGTCATCAGGTGGGAACCTCCTTTCACCAGTGTTTCGTGTAGTTGGTCCCACGACACCTCCAGGAGGCTAGACAGTGATCACTGGCGTCCCAGAGTCACTCCCCTAATGCCAGCCATCACTGCTCCTCACACCACGACTATTTTCTTTATCTTGCCTATGCTACCACAAACAACACCATCATCAACTCTGACAAAACACACTAGCAGATTCAGCAGATTCAGCAAACAAACTCCCCTAAACAGTTGGAGAAAGTGGCGGCCATTTTGAATGAGGGAGGTAGAGTCAAGGAGAGAAGCCTTTTTGAGCTAAACTCTCCCCTGCCTGATTAGGCTGTGCTCTACCCCCCCTTACTCCCCCACTCTCCAAGACAATGAGGGAGGTAAAGTCAGGGAGATGTGTGTTTTTGGGCTAGCTCTCCCCCGCCGGATTAGGCTGTGCTCTACCTCCCCCTACTCCCCCACTCTCCAAGACAATGAGGGAGGTAAAGTCAGGGAGATGTGTGTTTTTGGGCTAGCTCTGCCCCGCCGGATTAGGCTGTGCTCTACCTCCCCCTACTCCCCCACTCTCCAAGACAATGAGGGAGGTAGAGTCAGGGAGAGGGGCCTTTTTGGGCTAAACTCTCCCCCGCCGGATTAGGCTGTGCCCCCCCCACTCTCCAACACCACACCATGCAACTCACCTAAAACAAACAAACTCACCTAAACACCCAAAGACACACTACAAACCAATTCAAACAATACAAGCAAACAATACAGGCCACCTCACCTGGACTAACCGCATGGTTTCAAAGAGGCTCACACAGGCCACACCCGCCACTTAAAAACACTTCCTCTTCCTGGATTTCTTCCTTGCTTCTCCTAAGAGTCTGTCTATCCTAAGTGCTCCCCCTGCTGGGCCCCCAGCTATCATTACTCCTTCTCATCCAAATCCACTGACTGGATCTTGCTGCCTCATCTGACATGTCCTTTACAACTTTCCTCACACTCTGTCCACTTCCTCCTAACTCCCTCACCAAAGAAACAACAGACCTTGCTACAAATCCTCTACATCCTACTTCCACTGGACAAATCCTAACTTTCCATCCTCGCTGCTCTGCTTCTGCCCCTAACTCTGCGTACCTGAGCTTTTTCCTTTCATATGATTCTTCAACTAAGGCCTCCCACGGAACAGTCAGCTCTATGAAATATACTTTCATTCTACTCCTAGACCACAAGACTATATCAGGCCTTAGCTTTGTAATGGCTATTTCCTGGGGAACAACAAGCTTTCCTCCTAAATCTACCTGCATTTCCCAATCACAAGCACCTTCTAAGCTGCCTTGCCTTCTTGTTGTCTTACCAACTTTCTCTCCCTCATGAACAAACTTGATTGCAACTCTCTTTATTTTAGGCCCTCAAAATTTGCCTGCCTCCGTAACTCTTCAATTCCTGCAGCTAAGCTTTTTAGAACCTGGTTATGTCGCTACGTATACCTGCCTTGCGACAGACTAACCTTACACCCTGACAGAATGTTTAAAGTTGCAGTACCTGAACACAATGAACATAATACTACTTTCCTCCATGCTCCAGAGTTCTTTCCAGCTAAGCTTTTTCTTGTCTACACCTTCCCAATTCACCCACTGTCCCTGCTTAGCCTGGGCCACTGCCTTTGCACCCCTTAATATTTCCTCCTGTCTACGAACCTGCTCCACGACTAGCTTTCTCTTCTCCTTGGGACCTGCTCTACTCCACACCGGTTTGCCTGGGCCAAGCCCCAAGCCTCCCCGGCCTATTTGGACATTACCCACAATCTCTGTCTGCCTGAGCGTTGCTTCTGCCTCCTGCACTGCGATTCTTGGATTCCACTTTCTCCCCTTGATTAGGTTTGGAACCACCTCACTAACTACCGCATCTTTACTCCCAGATAACAGGAGCTCTGTCCTAACCTTGGTACATTTAAACTCCTCCACTAGACTAGTTACTGGGAGCTGAAGTATGCCTTTCCCATACAGTGCCACTGTGCTTAAACATCTAGGAACACCTAGCCACTTCCTAATGTAAGAGCTAACTAATCTTTCCATTTTTTCTGCAGCAGATATTGGAATCTCATATACAGACAGTGGCCACATCAGCCTGGGAAATAACCCGAACTGCAGACACCACAGTTTCAACTTTCCTGGAAGCCCTGATTTATCTATTTAATCCAGTCCCTCAGCAACATCTTTCCGAAACTGTACTACCTGTTCTCCGTCATTCAAGTCTGCCTTGTACCACCTACCTAGACTCTTTACTGATTTTTCCCTAATTATTGGAATTTCCTCTTCATCTATTACGAACTTCCTATCACTTAACTTCCCTCTGCTTATTGAGATACTTCTAGACTTACTAGGCTTGATTTTCATACTAGCCCACTTTAAGTTTTTATTAAATCTCTCAAGTACTTTTCATACATGGCACTGTTGTAGTTATCAACGTCATGTCATCCATGTAGGCCCTAATTGGTGTAAGGCGCACCCCATCCTGCCGCCTCTATCCACCTACAACTTAGAAGCTCTAATGATTACCTCCATCGCCATTGTGAATGCCAATGGAGAAATCGTGCACCCCGCCATAATGCCTATTTCTAGCCTCTGCCATCCTGTTGTGAAGCCTGCTGTGCTTAAGCACAGCCTAATATCTTGGAAATACAATTTTACTAAATTAACCACTACTCCAGGCACTTTAAAATAATCAAATGCCTCCCAAATAAGGCTATGTGGCACTGAACCAAACGCATTTGCTAAATCCAAAAATATGACATGCAAGTCTCTTTTCTGTGTCTTGGCTGCCTGAATCTGATGCCAAATCATGCTAGTGTGCTCTAAACATCCTGCGAACCCTGGTATTCCTGCCTTCTGTACTGCAGTAACTATTAAGCTATTCCTTTCTAAATAACTAGTTAATCTCCGTGCGACTACGCTAAAGAAGATCTTCCCCTCTACATTTAGGAGAGAGATCATTCGAAACTGACTCAGGTCTGAGGATTCCTTCTCCTTTGGAATAAAAACACCTCCTGCCCTACGCCATGCTCTGGGAATAACCTGTTTCTCCCAAACTATTCTTAATTGCCTCCACAAAAACTTTAGGATATCAGGTGCGCACCTGTACTGTCACACCAGAGGGTGTTTCAGCCTTCTGTGTCAGTTATTGACCTTGCTATTCCTTGCTAACCTGTTATCAGCAGATAGGAAGACACATAAGCGTAGGCACGCGTTGTGTTTCTACCTATTCTCCATCATCTGTAAACTTCTTCTACCATGTGTGTGAATGTGAATCTGTGGTAGCCCCTAGAACCACATGGTAAAAAGTTGTGACATTTGGTACACAGAGTCCAGACACTCCCATAATGCTTTTCACGGTTTTCAAGTTTTATGTCCGTGCCTCAAGCGCTCTAGCGGCACCAACAGGTCAAAGTTGACTTTTGAACCATGCGCCCGATTTTCAGCAATTTTAATTGAATTTCTTGGATCAAGCCAAGTTCAATGCATCGTACGATGTCAATTTCCACCATATTGGATTTTTTTGCTACTTCACTAAATAGGCACAGATGATCTTCAGACCAAACCTCACAAAAGTTATCACATGGATATTTTTGATTTTGCAAAGCCTTCGTCTTTCACAGGCAATTCGAAAATTGCAGTGAAGCATTAGGAGGTAGCTCCAGAAACCTGGTGTCCTTTGGCAATTTGCACTGCAATGCGGAAATTTGCATTTCCCTTTCCCTTATAACTGTTGATGCGTTGCCTTAAAAAGAAATCTGGTCTTTACCAAAACTGACAAAGACGTCCTTCAAACCAAGCCAGATAAAACATATTTGTTGGCTTTTTGATCGTCCGTCAGGGGGGCCGAACAACAAATCAAGTCATATCTCTGCCAACCTTTTTTTTTTTTTAAGTATATTTTTTTGGGCTTTTTTTGCCTTTATTGGACAGTGCAGTGGAGAGAGACAGGAAACGGGGAGGCAGAGAGATGGGGAATGACATGCAGTGAAAGGCCGTCCGATGCGGGATTCGAGCCGGGGCCGACTGCAGCGAGGACTGTAGCCTCTACACATGGGGCCCCATCTCTACCAACGTTTAATCAAATTTCCGTAATCTGGACTCACCGAGCCTTTCTGCAGTTCCTCACAGCTGGGATCAGTCTCCGTTGTCCCTTCAATGATGTCTTGTACTTCTCTAGGTCCAACTCTTCCAGAACCTCCTCTGACATCTGCAGCATGTAGGCCAGAGCTGAGCAGTGGATCTCAGAGAGTTTCTTCTCTGATCTGTTCTCTGACTTCAGGAACTCTTGGATCTCCTGATGAACTGAGTGATCCTTCATCTCCATCAGACAGTGGAAGATGTTGATGCTTCTGTCAGGAGAGATATCCTCTCTGTTCATCTCCTTCAGGTTGTTGATGGCTCTCTGGATGGTTTCTGGACTGTTCTCTGTCTGACCCAGCAGACCTCCTAAGAGTCTCTGGTTGGACTCCAGAGAGAGGCCATGAAGGAAGCGAACAAACAGGTCCAGGTGACCATTTTTACTTTGGAGGGATTTCTCCATGGCTAACCTCAGGAAGTCATCCAGGGCTAAATCAACATGTTGTTTCCCCAGGAAGTTCTTCAGGACCTCCGTCTTCCTGTTGGTGTAACAGTGGAACATGTAGACTGCAGCCAGAAACTCCTGAACGCTCAGATGAACAAAGCAGTAGACTGTTTTCTGGAAGATCACACTCTCTCTTCTGAAGATCTCAGTACAAAGTCCTGAGTACACCGAGGCCTCTGTGACATCAAGACCACACTGCTCCAGGTCTTCTTGGTAGAACATGATGTTTCCTTTCTCCAGATGTTCAAACGCCAGCCTCCCCAGCTTCAGAAGAACTTCCCCGTCAGCCTCCGTCAGCTTCTGTGGACTCGTCTCACGTCCCTCATGGTACTTGTTCTTCTTCCTCTGTGTCTGAACCAGCAGGAAGTGTGAGAACAGGTCAGTCAGGGTCTGGGGCAGCTCTCCTCTCTGGTCTGTGGTCAACATGTGCTCCAGAACTGTAGCAGTGATCCAGCAGAAGACTGGGACTTGACACATGATGTGGAGGCTCCTGGACGTCTTGATGTGTGAGATGATTCTGCTGGACAGCTCTTCATCACTGGATCTCCTCCTGAAGTACTCCTCCTTCTGGGCATCAGTGAAGCCTCGTACTTCTGTTACCCTGTCCACACATGTAGGAGGGATCTGATTGGCCGCCGCAGGTCTGGAAGTTATCCAGACCAGAGCCGAGGGAAGCAGATTCCCCCTGATGAGGTTTGTCAGCAGCACGTTGACTGATGACTCCTGTGTGACATCAGACACAAACTCCCTGCTGTTGAAATCCAGTGACAGTCTGCTTTCATCCAGGCCGTCAAAGATGAACAGAACTTTACAGACAGCGAGCTGCTCTGCTGTGACCTTCTGTAATGTTGGATGGAAAACATGGAGCAGCCTGAGAAGACTGTACTGCTGATCTCTGATCAGGTTCAGCTCCCTGAACGAAAGCAGAACCAGCAGACTGACATCTTGGTTCTCCAAGCCCTCTGCCCAGTCCAGAGAGAACTTCTGCACCGAGAAGGTTTTTCCAACGCCAGCGACGCCGTTGGTCAGAACCACTCTGATGGGTCTCTGCTGGTCAGGTGAGACTTTAGAGACGTCTTCTCTCTGTTGCTCAGGTAAGACTTTAAAGATGTCGTGGCACCTGATTGGAGCGTCATGGAGGGTCTCCATCTTGGAAGTTGTCTCCAGCTGCCTCACCTCATGTTGGGTATTAACCTCTTCACTCTGTCCCTCTGTGATGTGGAGCTCAGTGAAGATCCTGTTGAGGAGGGTTCCACTTCCTGTTCCATCAGTTCCTTCAGTCACATGTTCACATCTGCTCCTCAGACTGATCTTATATTGATCTAAAACCTCCTGCAGACCACTATCTGCTGAAAGAGAAGAGACAATGTCAGACTGAAGAAAGAGAATCTGAGAATCTGATGATTATTTTCATCAGCTGCAGAAAAATTAAAGACAACAAAGAAAAGATTTTAATGTTGTGGTATTTATAATCATCTTAAATGTCGATGCTGTGTGATGTAACAAATGACTCTGTATAAAACAACAGGTCCTGGTTTCAGAATGATGACATCAGCAGACAGATGTTCAGTCTCACTTTGTTCAGTGCTGGTCTGACTGGCTGTCTGCAGTCTAGGTCTTGTTCTGGGTCTTTTTCCACACTGGGGACAGGAGGAGTCTCCTGAAGAACCAGACTGGTCCCAGTATGAGGTGATGCACTTTCTGCAGAACCAGTGTCCACAGCTGGTAGAGACTGGATCCTTCAGGACGTCCTGACACAGAGCACAGCTGGACAGCTGCTCCTCCACAGACACACCTCTCCTCTTCTCTCTGTGAATGTGAATACATTTCTTTTTAAATAAAAAAGCTTCAGTTATTATTCTTAGGGCTGGGTGATATGACTTCAAATCAATATCATGATTATAATCTTGATTACTATTACTGAAGGATTACTTTGGCACTTATTGGTCTCTCTGTTTTTATGAGCCATGCTCTTAATATTCGGCAATGTGATTGTGTTTGTGTTCGACAAGTTGGTTGTGTTATTTTATCTCGTTATCCATGTTGCAGTCACCAATGTCTGGTGGTCGTGACAGTATCAGGGGGTGAGGTGTGTGTCTGTATCATCGTTTCCAAAAGTCTCTGTTTCTGTCAGACCAGACTAAAACACAACCCCCGAGTTTTCAAACTAACATGGGTCCTGCAGCGTTTCCAAAAGTCTTGATTTTAGGGACTTGAAAACTCCGGAGTAGTGTGGACAACTAAAGTAACGTTTGAACTCGTGTCATCCATATCGCCAGCTTCGCTTTGAGTGATGGCGGACTAACGTAACATGGACGGGGTGGAGGCGCGTAAATGAAAACAAGGTTGTATTTTTCTTAAGGGAACAGTTCATCGGCGCATGCGTTGAGGAAAGTATGAACCGACATGAGCAAGATTAAGTCGGTGAGAGGTGCTAACGGTCGGTTTTGATCCTTTTCGGTTAATTGCCCTCATTATTATAACAAAAAGATTTTAACAACACTGTCTAGATAAGTCAATTACAAGTCACTCATTGACTGTTTGCTGAATCCCTCGCAACTGATCATAGCTTAGCAAGTGTAACTAGACATGTCAGGCCAGTGAAGCTTTGAATTTCTCCAGTTGCTGAGGGTGAGTGCACGGGGCTGTAGAAAGAGAGATACTCCTGTTTAAATCGGTGTATGGCCGTGTGTGTTTTATTACCTTTGCAAAACCAAAAACACAAGAGCAAAGTTTAAGAACTGGATTAAACAGTGGGATCATGTTCTCTAGATTTTAACAACAAATCTCGGCTGCCCTGAATCACCACTGTCACTAGATTAATCAGTAGCTCTTATCTGTGGCTTTACTGCCACGGAGGAAATACATACCTGATGTTTGGAAATGAGTCCAGTGTCTCCCAATGTCTTTACTTCCGAGACTGAATCATCTGTCAAACTGCTGAGAATTACTACCGTCTGCTGTCATGGCTCAGTAAGGACGAAGGACTTGTAAACACAACTCGTAGACTCAGGTAAAGCTTTAAACAGTACACCTTTACTTAAAGTTTGCAGACACACACACAGGCTGTTGTAAATTGTGCTGCTCTAATTAAAGCAGTCAACAAGCGTGATGTCACGTGGTGTTATATTTAACGTGCTGCCACGGTTGACACAAAAGACAAATACAATGGTCTACAAGCGACAGCACAGTCAAGTTTAACCCCCAGACGAACTTTCATACTTCAGTAAAACTTAAAAAAAAACCCACAGACTGCCGCACCTGGAAACAGCGGAAAGATACAGAATCGCATCTGAACTGGAAGGAGATGGTGCAGTCCAGGTGAGCTGCCTCATCTATACATGTACGTTTACAAGTTGTTTCAGTTAGCTGAGGACGAACACCGAAACAACGCCGCCGTGAACCTGAGAAAGTCTGTTGAGTACTTTCTCCCGGGGAGAAACGTTTTCACCTCTACGTGCAGCGCTCTGGAGACACTTTTTCTTCAGAGCTAGCTTCAGAGATTTATGTACGTTTTATATCTTCTACTACTCAGCTCATTCTCAGGTTGGAGCTGCAGGCTGTCAACATAAAACACTAACACTGAACTTTTTCTCACAGAAAAGTCTCAGTTCAGCCTTTGACTTTCAACTAAAAGCCAAAACAATTTAGATTTGAAAAGAGCTTAGGGATTGTGTCCTGCACACAGTAGAAACAGTGTCTTACTTTTTCCCTGAGGGTCCTGGTTCATTACTGAAGGCTGGAGGATTGAACTCTTTGGATCGGTCACTCTGCATAGACATACCACCGGATACTGGAGACTCTGATCTCTTCTCTTTCTCCAAATTACTCATCTTCAGTCAGTCCGAGAGGTAAACCTGTAACACTGGAGACAGACACACACAGAATAACCATTATTAGTGGCAGGTTTGTAAACTTCTGAATAAGAGGGGGCAGAAGGAGCACAGATTCAAAGTGGGGCACATTTGAGAAATGAGTAGAATGTGTTAAGACTGAAGCTCAAAGTCCTGGTTCTTAAATTGACATTGTTAATAGTCACACTGTTTCCTGGCATTAATTAATCAAAAGTCATCTCTGTTCCTCAAAGATGACATATATAGAAGTTTTCCATGATAAAATCCCTTCATGGCCTTCAAAGGGCTTGGATGTAACGTGACACCTTTGCCTCATTTAATATTTGCTGAATTATGAATATGCAAATTAGCCCCGCCTCTATCTCCACCCATCCCTCAGCCGCTCACCTGCAGCTGAGACTCTGCACACACCTGTGCTTGTTTTCTGTTTTGTTAGCTGCTGTACACTACACAATGGAAAATGGTGATACAGGAGTAATTCAAACATACATGTGTGAGAAGAGCAAATTGTACACGGTCGGTGTTCAAGTCGATTTATGAGAATGGTAATTGATCTTATGCATCGCTCTCTACAAGGTGGGAAATGTAGCAGTAATGGATAACATGAGCCTGTGGATTGACTACATTATCAAACAAGCTCAGAATAACACGAGGAGAATCTGTGACCAGAACAGGAAATAAAAACTAAACCTCTGATGTCTTTGATTAGAACAATGATCTGGACACTGTTCAATATTTTATGATTATAAATGAACATTTCAGTCAGACTGACTCATCAGACATGAACTACTTCTCTCTGCTCTGACATTACTTTAGTAAGAAACTCAATAATAATTCCTATGCTTATGTAGCAGTATGATATGCTGCTGGGGCTGATTGAATTTAAGTCTGCCGCTCTGCACTTTACCTGGCGCTGTAGCCTATTAACGTAGAGGGCGAGGGAATAAAAGGGGGCCGTGTCCCTCTCTTGTCCTCTCACTTCCTGGCTCGAAGGCCCTCCCGCTTCCCGGCCTTCCGCTTCCTCCTTTGTACTCGAGACGGGTAGGTGCACGGCTGCATTGTTTGCAAGTTGTTTCTTTTAGCTCTTATTAGCCTCTGCATTGAATTGTTTAACTTTGTGTGCGTAGTGGTCCATTGTGGTTAAGGGGATGGTGGCGATTCTCCCTGTTTGCCAAAGACATTAAAAGGACAAGGTATGGACACCTTAGCATTTATGTTTAGTTCCAACCATAGCTGTTAGCCAAGGTGTTAAACACCTCACCTGTCCATTTTTTTTATAGCTGATCCCGAACGCATCACGCACCACAGACGCTCCAGTTAAGTACGGAGCGGTGCCGAGGCTCCTCGTCACTGTCCTCCTCGGAAGGGTTCCTGTTGTTCGGGACCCGTGGCTAACGGTGGATATAAAGTAAGGTCCAGGAACACTGCTGCTTCGCCGACCCGCAGTTTGTGGTGGCTGGGTGCTGTGGATGGCTCTGTTGCCCCGTTAAATAGACTGTCGGTTGTGCATCTTTTCTGCTTCGCTTGCTTCTTGCTTCGCTTGCTGCCGCTGCTACGGTGACGGTTTCTGCAGGCTGCTGCCTGCTCCCCCCGGTCGCCGGTGTCCGGCCCCCCCTTCTGGGCGCCGGGCTTAGCGAGAGCTGCCCCGTCAGGACTGTGTGTGTGTGTGTGTGTGTGTGTGTGTGTGTGTGTGCGCGCGGTTGTTTGTTTGTGAAGGGATGAATGGTCATATTCACTGACTGGCTGTGTGGACGAGTGAGCGTGTGCAGGGGTTAGATGGGACCAGGTATTTTTATGTTTTCTTTGAATGTATTGTTTTGAGTTAATTGGTTGGTCATTTATCAATTAGTTTATTTTTATTGAACGACTGTGTCCATTGGTTACTTTCTTTATTTTTTTCTTTTTTGTTTGTTTGTTTGTTTAGTATCTTGTTTGGTTTGTTTGCTAAATTGTCATTAAGCTAATGGTCTAATTATTGTTTTCTTGTTTCATTGAGTTTCAGTCCTAGACTGGTAATATTGTTTTGTTTTGTTTTTTTGGACAATTGTTAGTTTACATTTTTATAAGGGATTTGTGTTTATGTATCTTGTTGATTAATTGTGTTTTCCCTTCCCTCCATAGTTGCTGCGAGCCGACGGTGGTGGCGGTGTCCTGGGTGGTGGTTCCTCTTTGTGTGTTGTGATTCTGGATTTGGTTGCTTTGCACTTCACCTTTGTGTGTGTCACGTGAGCGTGGGGTGCCTTTTCTTGTTTTGGACTCCTTCCCCCCACATTGTCCCTCACCGTTGGTGAGCCTCAGCTATTGGAGCAGGGTGTTAATTATTAGTTCGGTCGTGAACTACCCCTTTTTAACTTGTGAAACCAACTTCCAATAAACGTGTTCATTATTTTTGCTACCGTGAACCACGTCTCCTGCCCTTCCTTGTATTACTTACCTGTGTGCCTTCCTTTATAGTTATATTTATTTACAATTCCCTGGGTGCAATTCCCAGGGTGGCGTTGTTGGTTTCTTTGTCCTAAATTTAATAATCGTAGTATAACATTCTGAGCCCTCGCATCGCCACACTTATTTACAGTATATCATTAGTCTGACTTAAATCAATCTATTCCAGTTAGTTCACATTTCACCTTGTTGAATTTTGGACTTGTGGATGCCTTTATAACCGGATTTTCCTGCAGGTATCAGCGTTTCCTCTCATATTAAGAACTTTTCTCGTGGTTCTGATGATGTTGCAATAATAAACTCTTCCGCCTTTTTCACATGATCATGTCCGGACCCGGATACGTAAACTCAGGTTAACTTTACCTGTTAATAAACAGCGTCTTATTACATGTTATCCGGGACGGTGTGTTAGGTGTAGCGAAGCCAGATAACGAATATATCTAATATATAGTTTTCGTAGTACAGGTATTGGATGTGTATGTGGGCTTGGTGAGTCCGACTGTCACTAACAGAAACCAGATGTTTCCCGGGTCTCTGAGCCGCCTGTCCACGCGCTCACAGCCCGGTCACTTTAACATGTAACGTGTTGGAAGTAACATGGAAACAACTCACCAGCTTCTTCACTGCCTCGTTCCGCTTGTTCCTGGTCCGTGTTGTGCCGAGTCTCACCTACCGCCCTCGCGGGAGCGCGCACACCAAAGGCTCCGCCTAACTCCCAGCT
Organism: Seriola aureovittata; assembly: GCF_021018895.1. Taxonomy (NCBI): domain Eukaryota; kingdom Metazoa; phylum Chordata; class Actinopteri; order Carangiformes; family Carangidae; genus Seriola; species Seriola aureovittata. The sequence goes on along the minus strand of NC_079376.1, from coordinate 1,542,798 downwards.
AATCCATAAATGGGCAAACACCTGATGCTTGCGTGGAGCTGGGACTTCGGTGCATGACGGTTTATTAACTGTTAGTAATGATTCCAGTAAATCATGACGGAAAACCTTCAACATGGACGACGTCTGAAGGTGAGGACTGAGCTTCCTCCTGACTTCTTCACCCAGAAGTCTCCAGAATAAACTGAGATTGGACAGTTTGAACAGAGCCATTAAACCTGAAACAAGTACAAGTCAATGTGTTCGTCTGTCGCTCAGTAGTTTCCGGTTCCTACAGCAGAGATAGGTAAACACCTCACAAACAAACATTTCACCGTCTATAAATAGGTAGGAAGGTTTTCCTGAGTTTTGAATCATTACGTTTCAACATCTGAAGTTTAGAGCTAAAAGTGTTTCTGACAGTGAGTTCAAATAAAACCTGTCAGACTCAGATATGAAACCTTTATTTTGAAGGTCATGTGTGTTGATGACAGAGTACAGAGCTGCAGACCACAGACATGTCTGAATGTTATATCCATAAATGTAAGGTGTTAAAAACTAAACCCTCTTTTTGTACTTTTAAGAAGGAAGCAGAGTCCTGTATCAGAACTTTATCTACTTCATGTACAAGAAAAGCTGTGAAAACCTTCAATTTGTGCTCCAAATTTAAAATATTAATATCATTTTTTAATGTTTTTTGACATATTCTGTACTGTACCACTTTCAGTTTGTATTTGATTGTGTCAAACACTGTATATAAACAGTGGGGCTGTGTATACTTGATTGATGCTCTCACCTGGGTTTGTCTTTACTTCTCTACCTGCAGCAACAACCTTTACAGCAGCAGTCGGTGTCTGTGGACTTTCTCAGCCCTGGGTTTTACCTCTCAGGCTGCACTCAACCTCTGATTGGTGGAGGTTGTTCTGGCTCCATCCAACCACAAAGGAAGACCTGAGACTCTACTGCCTCCTTCACTGTGTTTTCATTGTGATAAAATAAAGTTACATTTGAATTTACAGTGAATTATTATTCTGCTATAAAAACAGGTGAACTAAACATGAGTCAGAGATCAGGCTGTAAGAACAGGAAGTAAACATAAAAGTATAAAAGTGAATATAAACACATTATTTACCATAAAGGATGATTTAAAGTGCAGTTAATTAAAGATGAATTAAACCATGTGACAAACATAGATCTATAAGGATCTGCTCTTTCTTCCTAAATGATGTTCTTTAGGGAAACAACCTGAAAAGAACAATATTAATTGTACAGATAAAATCTCTTCCATCATATAATTCAGCTCTTCCCAGAACCTTCTTATCTTGTCACATTCCCACACACAGTGTAAAAATGTTCCTTTGGACTGTCTACATTTAAAACACAAATCAGGAATGTTACTATTAAATGTGTTCAGCTTTTCTGGGGTAATATATGTGCGCATCAGCCAGTTGTACTGCAAAAGCCTGAGGCGGGAGCTTTTTTACAAGCTCCTTCTCACTCCTCACATGAAATGTCTTCCTGTAAATCCTCTCTCCTCCAAGCTTGGCGTTTTGCTTCAGAGGACTCAAGAGATCCAGATATAAATAAATGATAAAGTCCAGATATTTGCCTTTTCTTTTACAGTCCTTTAACATGTTTTCCTCCAACACGACCAATGATACTTGTTGACTCTACATTATAATTGTAGCGTTAACGCCATAATTTAGAATTTACTCTCGTTGAAATGGGGCACCAGTCCTCCGGGAGGACAACAATGAATTACATCATTGATCAATTTATCAATCTCATATCAGAAGCCATGATTTCTCGATTCAATGGATCTCCAGTCTCTGCGGCAAAAGGACAGCTGGGTGTAAATAAAGCAGTTTATTAACTAAACTACTATCTACAGAGTAAATGCAAGGTGTAATAATCATAAAGATGAAAATAATAATGAAATGAGCAGTGTGATGAGTTGGCGATGGTGGGAGAGGATATGTTATGGCTTTACAGCTAATGATGCTACGTCTATGAATTAGGTTTGATGATTAAATATTGCTATATTTCGACATCAGCCCAGTCATGGGCAGAGTGTTAAGACCGGCCTACTGTGAGTTACGCTGTAGCTGGAGACCCTCGGCTGGAACCCAGGTGGCTGTGGTTGCCGTGGTAACCCTGGAGACGCGGGATCTAGGTGGATTCTCCTGGAGGCCGTGTCCCGTTATCACGATGACGGATTCTGCCGGTGTCTCAGCGGTTCAGCTCTGGTGGAGTTTGCCAGGAGACTTTCTGTCTCGGGAACTCTAGATTTCTGCTCGGCTTCTCTGCAGGAGGTCGTGCAGGTGTGTCTCTGCTGGTTGATGCGAAATAAACTCTAATGCTCTTCACTTTGGTTGGATAACTTTAGAGGAGACTGGCGTTGACGAGATGACTCTAAACTGGCAAAAATCTAAAGTTGTCAAAAAGCTTCAAAGGGGAAACTTGATAATAATTAAAAGTTACAAAATTATTCTGAGGAACTTCTGTTGTTTTCGATCAGTTGGTCTTGACTTGGCTTATAAAATTAAAAGATCGAGCATGAAGACAAAAAGACTGTTTCTTGGAGCACATGGCAAAGAAAGAATAAAGGACGCGGACAAACAATGAAGTGAAAAAATGGCTAAGAGCCGTGACGAAGAGTTTGGACCTACAGAGCTACAGAAGCTATTGAGCTGGGCTTTGAGCGTGATGTGTGAATTGATCACGACTGTTTTATCCCCTGGGGGCTGGCGCACGTTTCAGGGACGTCACTCGTCTTCTCCTGAGTTTCAGCTCTGAGAAGAGAATAATTTCCCATGGAACTTTTGAATAGTTTAATTCTAGAGTTTAGCTATAAACTGGCACATCCGTCTTCCAGCATGACCATAAAACATGACATGAAATAACATACAAACCTAATGGCACTAATAATGACAGACAGGAGTGATACAAGTGTTGATTTCATATTACATCCTTCAAACCAGGAATTAATCATGATACAAGTAGTTAACTGATGAAACAATACAAACATTTCCCAAAGCTAATAGTCTATAAATGTGGATTACACAGCAGTTCTTTAACTGTAATAATAATATGGACATTCTGGATGTCATTTAGTGTGTGTTACCTCGTGTGAAGGATGCTGACAGTACGGTCACATGAAGGACCTTGTCTTAAAGTCTACACATTACATTTCAAACCTGCTATAGGATAGAAGTTTGGGATTAAAGTATATTGCATAGAAACATCTCATGAGGTTGTAGTTTATGACTCTTATCTAGAGAGGTACAGAGGAAGGGAGGTTGTGTGTGTGTGTGTGTGCGCGCTCATGTGTGTGTTTCCTATCAGTTTGATAGTTTGATAGTGGGAAGAGTTAAGGTTAGGGAGTTTTTGTAACTCTGCACGTCTTTACAATGAACTTCCCTAATGGCTTGTGACTGATGCCAGGCCAGGTATGTACGCTATATAATGGACAGCCTGTCTGAAAACACGTCACATGTCTATTTACACACTGACAGAGCTGTTGGTCACAACGTTGATGAAGAGATGGAGGATAACAACAACATGTTCCTCCTACAATAATATCTCCTAAAGTTCAGCTGAAGAACACGAGGCTTCAACCGTCTGAGTCAAACTCATCTTCAGAGTTAAAGTCATTTTACACTGAAAGTCTTTGTGAAGCTCAGACTGTTGAGAGCAACACAAACAGGAAGTGTGTGTTTCAGCACTGAGAGTCATCTCCACTTCTTCTGATTCGTCTGTCAGTCACTGCTGGATGAAGCTCTCTTCTTCACTCTCTGTAGACAGACCACCTCCAGCTGTAGAGAAGAAGAAGAAGAGCAGAGATGATGAATCTCAGAGACTTCAGCAGCTGTCAGTCAGTGATGCAGCAGGGACTTCAGTCCTGTTCAGACCAGATGTGCAGCAGCTGTGTAGCGTAGCCTGCTTCCTCTCAGCTCTCATGTTAACGTGTTGGAGTGAACACTGAGCTGGAAGCTCACAGACCTGAAAATATTCAAACCAAACCTCTGGACAGATGTTAAAGGTCCTACTTGTCTGGACAGAGATCGTCCAATCACAGGCCACGGCTCACACAGTGTGAACTCCTGACTGGTAAAACTGCTCAGAAACACTCATGAGTTATTTTTCCCTCCACTGACATCAGCTTTCCAGGTTCCAGCAGAAACACCTGTCTGATCACAGTTGCCGTGGTGATCGGTGATGAAGACTGGCTTCAGTGTGTTCTCTTCAGGTGGGCTGATGAAGAGCATCAGTCAGAACCAGTCTCCATCATCTCCTCCTGGACCTTCACACAGGAACATTACTGCTCTGAGATCAGTCTGAGATTAGAGCCAGTGACTGTGAGTCTTCATCAGACTGATCTCAGAGCAGTGACAGATCAAACTGTCTCTGTTCATCTGTGAGGCTGTCAGCTGTTATCAGCTTTACTTCCTGTCCACATCAACACAACGACAACAGACGTCTTCACATCAACTCAGACACATGATCACAACAAGCTTCTGGCTGCTCTGATTGGCCGACTGTCCTCTCTCTGTCTTTCTGTCCAATCCTGAAGCCTGTCACCGTTCTCCTCTCACAGCTTCACTGAGAAGGACGAGGTTTACAGGAAACACTGGATCTTTGCTCTGATACTGAGTTTACTACAACACTGCAGGGAGCAGCATGGACTGACTCCACCCCCCCACTGACCTCAGAGTCTCCAGTCGACAGTCTGGACTCTTCACAAGATCAAACAGCTCCTTCAGGTCTGAATCCTGCAGGTCATTGTTGTGACTCAGGTCCAGTTCTCTCAGGTGGGAGGGGTTGGACTTCAGAGCTGAGGCCAGAGAAGAACAGCTGATCTCTGACAAACTGCAGTGCTCCAATCTGAATAAAGAATAAAAGATGTAGATAAAATGATTGACAATGGATCAAATATGTCCTTGTTCTGTTTGAAGGTAAATCAGCTTCAGTTGTGGGATAAAGATATAAGATCTACAACAGTAACAGTCAGTGAACTGACCTCAGAGTCTCCAGTCGACAGTCTGGACTCTCCAGAAAACCACACAGCTCCTTCACTTCTGAATCCTGCAGGTTGTTGAGACTCAGGTCCAGGTGTCTCAGGTGGGAGGGGTTGGACTTCAGAGCTGAGGCCAGAGAAGAACAGCTGATCTCTGACAAACTGCAGTCGATCAATCTAAATAAAGAATAAAAAGTGAGTTTCAGAGACAAAGTTTCTGCTTGGAAGCGTTCAGTGTTTCATCATCTGTTCAGAGCTGAAGAAGGTTTAGAAAGTAGAAGTTTGGTCTAAATAATGATGACTTCTTTAGATTCTTACAGGTTCGTCACCAGGTTGAACAAATAAGGAAAGAGATTAAACAAGAGCAATGGGATAACAATGTACTAAAAGTATTTATGGATGCATATGTTTCAGGCTCAGGCCAAAAAACCATCTCAAGACTCTATAGGGGTTTACAACAAATGAAGGGTAACTCACTGCATGTAAAACAGAAATGGGAGAGGGAAGGAAATCTAGTTTTAAGCGAAGAAGATTGGGAATATTTATGTGAGAAACAATGGAAAATTTCAAATTCAACACTATGGAGAGAGTTTTGTTGGAAAACCCTTATTAGATTTTTTGTCACTCCAGCTCAAAAAAGACACTATTCCAATTCATGTCTATGTTGGAGACAATGCGGATGCCTAGAGGCAAATCATTTTCACATATTTTGGTCTTGTTCAATGTTGTGGACTTTCTGGCAGGAAGTCCACAACATTTTGCAAAAAGTATTTCAGACAGACATTACTTTTGAGTTTGTATCATTATATTTAGGAGTTTTACCATCGGAAAATGTCTCCTCTGATGACAAATACTTATTTCAGATTTCTAAGTGCCGCTTCTAGAAAAGCTATAACAAGGAAGTGGCTAAAATTATAAAAACCTACAGTGGACGAGTGGTTTGACATCATTTATAACATTTTTAAGATGGAAAGAATTACTTTTGCTATAAGACTAAAACAGGGTCTGTTTTTGAAAAGATGGGATAGATGGATTAGATATGTCACTCCGATCCGTCCATCGTTTGTTACCAGGTCTTATATCCATTTTCTTTCTTCATCTATGCTTTTCCTATTCAACCCTTATGCATCAGTATATTGATTTTTTTTTCTATAGTATAACAGATGTGCACCCCAGCATTCGTGTTCTAAGCCTAAGGAGTTAAGTTCTAAATTTTTGTATTATTGATAATTTCATCTTTTGTGTGATGAGGGAGGTCCAATCATCCCTATCTGTATGGTCAGTGGAATCGTGGATGTATTACTGTGCAATTCAGTGATACTTTACAGATGAATGGATGAGACTAGTGAATTGAAATGTGAATGAACATGTAAACCATGAAAATCACAATAAAAACAGAATTGAAAAAAAAAAAAGAAAGGAGGTGGAGCCACCAGCTATTGATTATAGATTATTATTGTCTGACAGATTAAATGTGTTTCTGTTGTTGTTTTAAAAAGTCATGAGGTGAAATCTGAAGAGAAACAGTCACTGGACTAAAACCAGAGAAGAAGAAAACAGACTTCACCATGAAGATCCTCAGTGTGGATCAGTATAATATCAGCCTCATGTCTGCAGGTTAGAGTCAACACAACTTTCACATCACATTCATCTCAGCACAGAAATAAAACATGGAGTCTGACCTCAGAGTCTCCAGTCGACAGTCTGGACTCTCCAGAAAACCACACAGACCCTTCACTCCTGAATCCTGCAGCTTGTTTTTGCTCAGGTCCAGTTCTCTCAGGTGGGAGGGGTTGGACTTCAGAGCTGAGGTCAGAGAAGAACAGCTGATCTCTGACAACCTGCAGTCGATCAATCTGAATAAAGAATAAAAGTAGATAAAATGATTGATAATGGATCAGATATGTCCTAATCAATGATCTCTGTCTAAAATGAGCAGAGGGACTTTGTCCTTCTGTTATTGTGGATCATCATCATGTCAGCCTTCTACACACATCATCCACATGTCAGCACAACATTCATACACCTCTTCATGTCAACACAGATTCATCAGCTGCTGCTGACCTCAGAACAGTCTGTCAATACAGAATCAATATCTGATCAGACATGTTGGACAAACAAGAACACACACAAACTGAAGAATCATTCTCAGTCAGAGAAGAACAACTGGAAACATGAGACAACAAATATTTAAAATGTCGTTCATTCATTGAATCAAAGTGAATGATTCAAGTTCTGTGTGAAGGTAAATCAGCTTCAGTTGTGGGATAAAGATATAAGATCTACAACAGTAACAGTCAGTGAACTGACCTCAGAGTCTCCAGTCGACAGTCTGGACTCTCCAGAAAACCACACAGACCCTTCACTCCTGAATCCTGCAGCTTGTTGTTGCTCAGGTCCAGTTCTCTCAGATGGGAGGGGTTGGACTTCAGAGCTGAGGCCAGAGAAGAACAGCTGATCTCTGACAAACTGCAGCTCCTCAACCTGAATAAAGAATAAAAAGTGAGTTTCCAGAGACAAAGTTGCTGCTTGGAAGCGTTCAGTGTTTCATCATCTGTTCAGAGCTGAAGAAGCTTTAGAAAGTAGAAGTTTAGAAAATGAAAGTCGAATACCTGAACCAACAGGATGCAGGTTCAAACAGTCAAATACAAAGAGTGAAAACAGCTCTCATTAATACGACTGAAATGGATCAAAGCCTAAAGATCCAGGACAAATGTCTTGATTGGTTCTGGTCTCAGGAAATCCAAAACTAAACACATTAGAGTTACATGTGTACCGTGAACTAGATGGCGGCGGGTTAAGGACTCTCCAATCACTAACATGTAAAGTTGCAAAACTAAAACCAGATGTTGGCGTTGAAGTATTTCAAAGGCGCAGGTCGCGTGCAGACCTGGAGAAGACCCCCTACATGATGATGACGGCATTGAAGGTGACCCGCCGCCAAGCCTCGACAATTTCTTTGCAGAAATTGCTAAAATGAACACCACATTGCTGGGAGTGGCGACAGGTGTCACAACTATTAAGCAGACTACAACGGAGCTGAAAACCACAGTAACGGTGATGCAGGAGGGATTGGCGGAAGCTGAAACAAGCATTACGGGCCTCGAGGAGGCAGCTACTCACGGGCGAAGATAAGAGAGGCAAGCTAACGGATGTTATGTGGAACCTCATTCAAGCTCTGGAAAATCACATTAAAAGCTCCAGTCAGTGAACTGACCTCAGAGTCTCCAGTCTACAGTTTGGACTCTCCAGTCCAGCAGACAGAAGCTTCACTCCTGAATCCTGCAGGTCGTTGTAGTTCAGGTCCAGTTCTCTCAGATGGGAGGGGTTGGACTTCAGAGCTGAGGCCACGACTTCACAGTGAGTCTCTGAGAGTCGACAGTTAACAAGTCTGTGATGAGAGAAAATATAAGATTTGTTAGAATAAAATCAGATTGAATTAGTAATAAAAATACAGTGGATGCATATGATGACACAACATGATGATGTGATGAACATCTGCTCTTCACATCTGGGGTTCAGCTCATCTTCTCTCACTGTGTTTGACATGAAACAATAATCCTCATCACTCTCTCAGACCTGCAGAGTTTTGATGTGCTCAACATTTCCTGATACGACTCCTCTACAGCAACAAGAGAGAAAACACCTGTGACTTTCTGTCTCATTTAACACAATATATGGAAAGACTTTAAAGCTCCACCATGACACTGAAAAGACTGTTCAACAATCAATAAATCACACTCTTGATCAGTTCAATACACTCAGGGTTAAATCTCCACTCTTGGTCTGGTGTGACCAGTAGTTTATGGAGGCTCATGTTAATGTGTGTGAACTTTAAATAGATGATGTTGGTAAATGACAGGACTGAGTCACTTCACTGATGATGACTGAACCATTATCCCATCAGGGTTTGTTGTCACCACAGCTGCTGCTGTTCAGAGAAACTCACACTCACTGTGGAGAATTAAACAGTGGAAAGTAGCAGCTTTAATTAGAGCAGACTGTTTTTGTGTCATGTGATTTAAAGGGGGGGAGGCTCCCCCGAACATCCTCCATGCTCATCATGACTTCAGTCATCTCTGGAAAATGATTCAGGTCTTAGACAAACTTCACTAAACACCTGCTAGAACCTGCTCATCAGAACTTTACTGTGTCTGTGCTTCACTTCTTTCTAACTCTTCAGACTCAGGTGAGCTCACCTGAGGACATTTATCAGACTGCACACAGCTCCCTCCGGAGACACTAAAGGTTCATGTGCAGTCGTACTAACAAACACCTGGAAACACCTGGAAACACACTGAGGTGTAAGATCAGTGGAGTCCTGCTTTAATTTGTTTCATCAGGTTTGAATAAAACCAAAAGTCAAAACAACACAGAACAAATAAATGAAGCATCTAATAATTAATACAAATAAACAAAATAACTGTTTTAATTCATTTAACAGCAACAATCACAACCAACAGAAGAATCTACATGTTGGAGCTCACAGCTTTTACAACACCTCCAGAAAAAAACACAACTTCATGAGAAGAAATGAAAACTGTGATTATCTGAATTTGATTCAACCACTAATCTAATCCACTGATCAATAATTATAATGATCATGTCTGGACTCACCGAGCCTTTCTGCAGTTCCTCACAGCTGGGATCAGTCTCCGTCGTCCCTCCTCTGATGTGTTGTATTTCTTCAGGTCGAACTCCTCCAGAACCTCCTCTGACATCTGCAGCATGTAGGCCAGAGCTGAGCACTGGATCTCAGAGAGTCTCTTCTTTGATCTGTTCTTTGACTTCAGGAACTCTTGGATCTTCTGATGAACTGAGTGATCCTTCATCTCCGTCAGACAGTGGAAGATGTTGATGCTTCTGTCAGGAGAGATATCATCTCTGTTCATCTCCTTCAGGTTGTTGATGGCTCTCTGGATGGTTCCTGGACTGTTCTCTCTCTGACCCAGCAGACCTCCTAAGAGTCTCTGGTTGGACTCCAGAGAGAGGCCATGAAGGAAGCGGACAAACAGGTCCAGGTGACCGTTTTTACTTTGGAGGGATTTCTCCATGGCTAACCTTAGGAAGACATCCAGGGTTAAATCAACATGTTTCCCCAGGAAGTTCTGCAGGACCTTTCTCTTCCTGTTGGTGTAACAGTGGAACATGTAGACTGCAGCCAGAAACTCCTGAACGCTCAGATGAACAAAGCAGTAGACTGTTTTCTGGAAGATCACACTCTCTCTTCTGAAGATCTCAGTACAAAGTCCTGAGTACACCGAGGCCTCTGTGACATCAAGACCACACTGCTCCAGGTCTTCTTGGTAGAACATGATGTTTCCTTTCTCCAGATGTTCAAACGCCAGCCTCCCCAGCTTCAGAAGAACTTCCCCGTCAGCCTCCGTCAGCTCCTGTGGACTCGTCTCACGTCCCTCATGGTACTTGTTCTTCTTCCTCTGTGTCTGAACCAGCAGGAAGTGTGAGAACAGGTCAGTCAGGGTCTGGGGCAGCTCTCCTCTCTGGTCTGTGGTCAACATGTGCTCCAGAACTGTAGCAGTGATCCAGCCGAAGACTGGGACTTGACACATGATGTGGAGGCTCCTGGACGTCTTGATGTGTGAGATGATTCTGCTGGACAGCTCTTCATCACTGGATCTCCTCCTGAAGTACTCCTCCTTCTGGGCGTCAGTGAAGCCTCGTACTTCTGTTACCCTGTCCACACATGTAGGAGGGATCTGATTGGCCGCCGCAGGTCTGGAAGTTATCCAGACGAGAGCCGAGGGAAGCAGATTCCCCCTGATGAGGTTTGTCAGCAGCACGTTGACTGATGACTCCTGTGTGACATCACACACAGACTTCCTGTTGTTGAAATCCAGTGACAGTCTGCTTTCATCCAGGCCGTCAAAGATGAACAGAACTTTACAGACAGCGAGCTGCTCTGCTGTGACCTTCTGTAATGTTGGATGGAAAACATGGAGCAGCCTGAGAAGACTGTACTGCTGATCTCTGATCAGGTTCAGCTCCCTGAACGAAAGCAGAACCAGCAGACTGACATCTTGGTTCTCCAAGCCCTCTGCCCAGTCCAGAGAGAACTTCTGCACCGAGAAGGTTTTTCCAATGCCAGCGACGCCGTTGGTCAGAACCACTCTGATGGGTCTCTGTTGGTCAGGTGAGACTTTAGAGACGTCTTCTCTCTGTTGGACAGGTGAGACTTTAGAGACGTCTTCTCTCTGTTGGTCAGGTGAGACTTTAGAGACGTCTTCTCTCTGTTGGTCAGGTGAGACTTTAGAGACGTCTTCTCTCTGTTGGTCAGGTAAGACTTTAGAGACGTCTTCTATCTGTTGGTAAGGTGAGACTTTAGAGACGTCTTCTCTCTTACGTACAGGTAAGACTTTAGAGACGTCTTCTCTCTGTTGGACAGGTAAGACTTTAAAGATGTCGTGGCACCTGATTGGAGCATCATGGAGGGTCTTCTTCTTGGAAGTTGTCTCCAGCTGCCTCACCTCATGTTGGGCATTAACCTCTTCACTCTGTCCCTCTGTGATGTGGAGCTCAGTGTAGATCCTGTTGAGGAGGGTTCCACTTCCTGTTCCATCGGTTCCTTCAGTCACATGTTCACATCTGCTCCTCAGACTGATCTTATGTTGATGTAAAACCTCCTGCAGACCACTATCTGCTGAAAGAGAAGAGACAACATCAGACTGAAGAAAGACAATCTGAGAATCTGATGATTATTTTCATCAGCTGCAGAAAAACTAAAGACAACAAAGAAAAGATTTTAATGTTGTGGTATTTATAATCATCTTAAATGTCGATGCTGTGTGATGTAACAAATGACTCTGTATAAAACAACAGGTCCTGGTTTCAGAATGATGACATCATCATACAGATGTTCAGTCTCACTTTGTTCAGTGCTGGTCTGACTGGCTGTCTGCAGTCTAGGTCTTGTTCTGGGTCTTTGTCCACACTGGGGACAGGAGGAGTCTCCTGAAGAACCAGACTGGTCCCAGTATGAGGTGAAGCACTTTCTGCAGAACCAGTGTCCACAGCTGGTAGAGACTGGATCCTTCAGGACGTCCTGACACAGAGCACAGCTGGACAGCTGCTCCTCCACAGAGACACCTCTCCTCTTCCTCTCTCTGTGAAGACATTTCTTTATCACTAACATGTCACAGTCACAGGTCGACATCTGTGTTCTGATTGGTTGCCAACCTCAAGAGGGCGTGGCTTCAGTAACATGAGCCGGCCTGAGGGCAGAGACCAGAGGAGGAGAGAGAGAGAGAAAGTAGAGGAAGACGAGTGGAGAGCTGAATGAAGACCTGGTCCTTTTCAAAATAAAAGTGTCTCTGTATCTGCTGCTTGAATCTTTACTGTGACTTCAGCTTCAAGGCTCAGACATGTAAATCATTAAAGTGTCACCTCCAACATGGAGACACTGTGTTTCTTCTCTGTCCTTCTGTTCACTGACAGGTCTACAGACAGGTGGAGCACACACAGCTGTTGATATGAAATCAGCTGATTGTGGGCGTGTCTGAATCCATCTATGGGAACTGTGGAGGTGGCGATCAGGCTCGTGTTGGTGCACCAACTCTCACACTGACTGAGGTTGATGAAACAGTAACATGAGGACGAACTGTTGGGTCTCTGTAAATAATATTAGAAAGAGAAGGTCTAGACCTGCTCTATTTGGAAACTGCCTTGAGATAACTTCTGTTGTGAATTGGTGCTATAAGAAGAAAAGAAAGAAAGAAAAGAGAAAGAAACACTCTGCTTTATAGATCTGATGAAAAGAGTGTGTGTGCATGTTTCTGTCTCTGAGGTTTGTTTGTGAACCTACACAGAGTTTTATGGATGGTTCCTGGTTTCTCCCTGTTTCCTTCACATATATCTAATAACTGAATCATCTTCAGCTCAGTTTACAGTAGAAACAGTCTCTTACTGTGAGTCTGAGGGTCCAGGTTCAGTACTGAAGTCTGGAGGGTCATGTTTGGACCAGTCACTCTTCATAGACGGACAGATGGATCCTGGAGACTCTGCTCTGTCCTCCTCTTCCTCCACACAAACACTCATCTTCAGGACTTCAGTCAGTCTGAGAGGGAAACCAGTAACACTGACTGAGAGATGAGACACACTCACACACACACACACACACACACACTAACAGAGTGTACAGTATAATAAACCTGGTCAGCTTTCATGTGTATTATTCAGCTCATTACAGCGTCGAGTCAAACTGTTGATTGTGACGCAGTGAACAGGAAGTACCACACCTCATGTTGTTCCCTCCTCTCCTCTCAGTGTCTTTGTGGACAGAAGTTCACTGTGACTCTTCTTCCCTCCACAGTCCACAGGGACAAACTGACTCTGAGACTTTGACAGTAAAATAATAATAATAATGTTTAAACACTCACCTGCCTCAGTCTTCAGTTTCCTTCCTTCTGCTCCGACAGTTAAAATGGCATCTGGACTCTGAACACTTTCACTTTCATCTGCTCCTCCTCTCTGCAGTTACAGGAAATCACATGATTATGTCTGTGTGTGTGTGTGTGTGTGTGTGTGTGTGTGTGTGTGTGTGTGTGTGCTGTTCAAGATACAACTTGTTTAAATAAGTTTTCATTTCAAAATCTGTTTGTTAAAATTACAACTAATGTGCTTTTTATTTGATTTAATGTCTTTTACAGACCATATATATAATAAAGAATATAAATAAAGTTTATGATCATTGTTGTAGGAAAAGGAAACCAAGCTAAATGCTGATCTACTTCTCATCACCTCCTGTTGTTGTTATAGATCATAACTCAGTCCATCCTGCTGGACTGTGCCTCCTCCATCAAAACCCAACTGACCAACATCACATATAAAAACCATCAGCCTCCCTCCACCTGACCTAACAACATGAACCACAGACATGCCTTGAACACATAAACAACACTGATCACCTCCCTGACCCACACTCCACTTAAATCCACCTGGACAGAGACAGAGGAGAAGAGTTCTGTTCTGCCACAGCAGCCCTGAACAAACAAACTGCAAACCTCAGTGACACTTCTGTATCCACCTGAACATATGTGTGTGAGTGCACACAGTCTACACAAATACACACACTCAGCTGATTTACCTGATCTCCAGGTAGAGAGAGAGGGAGCAGGACTGAGAGGGAGGAAACATTCAGAGTGTCCAGACACAGTTCAGATTCAGGACCAGCGTTTATCCAAAATGATCCATTTATTTTTCTGCTGGGCTGCAGAGGGAAGAGGAGTCAGATATTCTTTGATTTTGAAACAGCAGACAAAACAGTATATTGACAGGAAAAAGCCCTGGGAGCCCCCCAATGCCCTGCCAATGCTTTACTGCCAGAGAAAAACTCTGCTTGGACATTATGTTATTTAGCCATTCATTTAAATCAATGAACTTTATTGTATGAAAAAAGTCCCTCAGCTAATGGTCGTAACAGTAAAATTAACTTATGGTTGAAATAGTTAGCTAAGAGTAAGTTATGGTTGAAATAGGTAAAGAACTGGTAACCTACCCGCCACAGGGTCTCTGCTCCATATTGGTGTGGAGGTGAAGTGGAGATGAGGGTGGTGCAGTTGAACAGGTGTCTGTGGCTCTGTGTCTCTGTTTCATGCTGATATTCTGCTGAACTGTCAGAAACTGCTGCCGTTACTGTCCTCCTGGCTTTTTTTCGTCTTTCTCCTTCATACTCCACTGCTCCAACATGTGGTTTCCATGAGGTATTAAGAAACGTCCTTCTCATCCAGCTACATGACGTCACCCATAGGTTTCTGAGGAGCACTTTTGAAGCTGAGTAGCGGCTCCACCGTCGCCATTTTAGCAGAGCATAACTCCCGCCTAATCCAGAAGTGGGCAAAGATGTGGGGCGTGTGTGGAGCCGAGACTTCGGTTCATGGCGGTTTATTTATGAAACTGTCACATCTTACTTACCACTTTCCCCTTGTTCAGAGCTGGTTCAGTGCTCTGCCTAGCTGCACTTACCCCTCGCGGGAGCGCGCACACCAAAAGCGGGAAACTCCTGTCCTGTTGAAATACGTCTCATCTTCTTTATCTGGTTCAAGGTTAAAATACTATTTTAGCTAACTGTTTATTGAGGCTGAGGTGTCTACATCTCCTCCTCCACCACCCTTAGCTCTTCAACCAACTCAGTTCATTTTAAATAAGCTGTTGGCCATTAGCCTTGTAGTGACAGAGTCTCTAACAACCATTTACAACCGGAGGCTGACATCAGAGAAACAGTTTGATTCATTTCTGACTTAAGGACTTACAATTTGCTATTTATAAACATTAGTGATACCAACGCTTTGCAGTTTATCAGCTTTATAACTGCAGTGTAGCTGTTTGTTTATTTGTTTTTTTAATGTAGCTACGTGAACATGCTAACGTTTATTTCAGCTAGCTTAAGTTGTATTTGAGTCTGCCCAGCTCCTCACCTTTTACACGTCCAAATTCGGCTGTAACATCCAGAGCATCTTCACATTTCTTTGGTCATAAATTTCTCCTTTACTTCTCTGCTCCTTTCATTTTCTCTTTTTCCTGAGGCTTTTCTTTTTAGATTAGTTCTTGTTGGTGACTCAGGATTTTGGCTTGTTAGCTGGTCAGTTCGCGGTTCTCAGTGTTCTGCACATCTGATTGGCCAAGCGCGTCCGACCGCATCATTGTGCAGCATTTTCAACATCCGGTTTTTGTATTTCTTCCTCTAATTGTATTTGTTTAATATTGTTCATATTCTTTTGTGAGGACTGCTAAGATATGACACCCCCCCCCCCTTATATATGCTTTAAATGTTTCCCATAAAAGAACTAGCGATACATCATTTTCATCGTTTGTTTCGAAAAAGAAACTGATCTGTGTCTCCAAGTTCTCACAACATTTTCCCCTCATTGGGGATCGAACCTCCAGGGTTGGCGTGAATTAAAGTCACCTCCAATTAGTATAGTTTGAAGTAGAAAAATCAGGGATTAAACTAAGAATTTTCCTAAAAAACTCTGGGTCGTCCCGGTTAGGCCACTTTATTTGAGTCCGTAATAACTTTTTATCTTCTTCGGTGGCAGAAACTTTGCGTTGGTTTTGTAAAAAAATGAAGTTTTAAAATGAAATTTGGTAGCGCTACAAGCGACAGCGCCCTCCTTAGGTTATAGTTAAATGTATGAAATCCTCACTGTCGAGACATCGCGGCCAAACTCAAAGCTCTCCAGAAATGAAGTCAGTGTGAATATCTTCATTTGGCAAAGGTTGCTTTTATTACCTGCCGAAGAAGCGCGCCCCCTCCCGTCTCAGACCAGGTGGTGCATGTATGAAATTCTGTCACAAAATGTCCTCACCTGGCTGTTTGCTCTTCACAACCATTTCAGAATTTATAACCCTGAGTTCAGTTTTTTCAGAACTAACAATCTGAAAAGTTTTCAAACTGATAAATTATCCCTTCTTATATATATATATATATATATATATACACACACACACACACACACACACACACACACACACACACACACACACACACACACACACACACAGATATATCTATATACTTTGTTAAGAGTGTAGCTGCAGGTTCTGAGGAACCAGGTGTAAACCTACCACTATAGTGACATATTCAATAATACAAAGGCAGGAAACTTGACCACGACAGTGATATAACACAATCTTTCACTTTAACATTATAACATTATACAGGGTTGCTAACAAATTCTAATCTCTCTCAAATCTCATGTCAAATAAGATGACCTCCTTCACTCCACTCCTACATGAAGAAGTATAATTATATATATTAAATAGTTTAATTAAGTGTGTAATTTCTAGGCATACAGTCTGAACATCAGGCTTCTTTTCCAGACTCCAGAGCACAGATTGGATGTATTACAACAGTCCTTGATTTCAGGTAAAGTTATTACTATTAATTCCTTTATAATGTTACAGCTACAGCAGCTGCTGGTGCCATGAGAACAGCTGCTACTAGAACCTATGTGTAAAATAAACAGGTGCATTAGAATTATTTGTTTTCTTCATCCAGAGTTTGTACTTTGCTGAAGTTGTTAGACTTTGAAGATGCCTTGTGAGTATACAGCTGTATGTCATCAGCACATCTGCAGAGGACCAAGGTAGCTTCCCTGAGCAACAGCTAAAGCTAACTCATATTCCCCAGACTCCAAGACTCTACCAACCATCTGGATAAATAAATAAATACATACATAAAAATCATTTTCCAACCCTTTTCCCACATCATGACTGTGGCTGTGTCTGAAATAACCGCCTTGTTCCAACATTCACTACTCCCTCTATATAACAGACGTTCAACACTTCATCTATAGTGAGCTATAGTGAGCTGTAGAGTCAGATGACTGTAAGTGGTGTAAATGCCAAAAACACAACTGTTTTCGTTCCAGTGTGGAGTTTTTGAGGTCACTGTGTAGAGGACGAATGATATGACGGACTCTAGATGTCGTTCAATATGTAATGAATAGGGAGTAAACTCAGACACAGCCCCCCCATCAAAACAAAGATGGCAGCTGTACATTTACCTGGATAGGAAACAGAGTGAAACCTTGGTGTTTGGGTTAAGGCGCAAACAGATGTGTTGAAGTGTGAGGAACTACATCTCTTGAACTCGCTGCTGCTGTTACTCATCGCCATGTTACTGTCCAGAAAATAATGAAGTTTGAAGCCTTGATGTTTTAGACGTCGGCCACAAGGTGGCGGCAGCACGGCATGTTCCCAGAGCCCAAACACTCGCTCATGATTCCTTCTGTGTCACCAACAACACCAGTCTACAGTGTTACTTTAAAATAACATGAGAAGAAAGATGCTACACAGAGCAGAGCATTGTTATTGATATATTCACACTGGTACAGACACAAACTGATCAAACTTTAACACCAGAAGAAACAGTTTTTAACGGAGGGAGGGTTCATAGATCCTGGATTTAATAATCCATTTAAGATAGGGAGAAATCTTAAAGTCCTTCATGTTCAGTCCACCTTAAGAGAGTCCACAGAGCCTCTCGCTGACCTCCCACAGTTTCCGGGCCACGGCGTCGTCTCTGGCCTTGGGACACACTTCCTGTACGGTGCAGCAGGCGAAGTAACGTCCGCTCAGAGGTTCGATTCCCTCCTGCAGGGCGCAGTGCAGCGTGGTCTGAGCTCCGGCCTTTGGGTCCAGGAACAGCAGCTGGGCCACGGGCTCGATGAAAATCTTCTGCCACAGGCTGACGTGTCTGGACAGCTCTGTACGAACCACACCTGCAGGAAGAGAGAGGGGTGAGAAACACACGGTTCAACACAGTGATGGATCCAAGGTCACAGTGACCTCACAAAACACACAAATGGTTTATATTTTATATGACTCTGGATAAACAGGATGTAACCTGAAACTACATATATACGTTTGTCATGCAAAGGTGTGGAAATGACCCTGATTACCTGGGTGGAGGCTGTAGCAGGTGACGCTGGTTCCTTTCAGCCTCTTGGCGAGCTCGTGGGTGAAGAGGACGTTGCATAGTTTACTGTTGCAGTACGCCTGGAAGAACTGCCAACTGTACCTGCCGGTGCCCAGGTGTTTGTTTGCTGCCAGAGCCTGAACAGACAGACACACACACACACACAGAGACACACACACACACACACACACAATTAACACAGGATCAGCTGAGTGACAGGGATCATCACTGAGTGACAGGTGGTACAACAGGCATGTGATGATGTCACATGTCCAGGTGTTGACTCGGACTGTGAGGCGTGAAGGAATTCCTTTATGTGACAGATTTCACATGACGTCATGTCACAGCCGAACACACATGAGCCCTGAAACAGAAGAACCGGTTCTAACGCTGAGAAACACAATGTTCCTACATCTGTTGAGTATTCGAGGACATCTGAGGAACGGCAGAGACGCCTTCGTCTTCTCCAGTGAGAGAAAGACACTGATGATCAAACCTTTTTATGAACCTATTGGACCAATTGGAGGGTAACCTATCAAAGTAAAAGTACTTCCTGTGATTACAATGTCACATAAAAGTACTTCCTGTGGTGACAGTATCACAGTAAAGGCCTGGTACGTGGCACACTGTTCCCTCCATCTATTAGCAACTAAACAAACAAAGCTCAGAAACTAAACCATCAATGTTGTGTGCACGTATGTCGTGTCGGCGTTTTCAGTGCTCACCTCGAAGTCGATGTGTCCCCAGCGGTGAGCCATGGAGGACAGGGTGACCACCCGTCCTCCCCCCGCCTCCTTCAGCCTCTCCAGCAGGAGGCAGGTCAACAGGAAGTGGCCAAGGTGGTTCACACCGAACTGGATGCCGAAACCGTCCTCGGTCCGCCCGTCGGCCACCAGACCTGCAGGACAGACAAAGATTTAACTTGAAGATTATTCTTCTGTTATAGAGAAATATAAGACGAGTCTCTGTCGATTGTCCCTGTTTGTCCCTGATTTAACTCTGACGTTGGTGTTTTAAGCAAAAGCAAATATTTACTATATTCCTTTTGACATGTACAAGTATTACTTTGTGATTTTTGAAGTTAAAAGCACTTGAACAACAAGTCCCAGCCAGGTTCATCACTTTTTCCTCCTGGTTCCTCCTTGTCCTGGTTGGAGTAAAGACACGGCTGCCTGTCATTCTCATAACGTTGTTTCATCATGTGTGAAACTAATGAGATGTTCAGATTTGACTCAGCAGCTGACAGTGTCTCTGAAGTCGCGTTCAGGTTCAGGTCCACTTCCTGTGATGTGGTGACGTGTGTGTTTGTGTGTACCAGCGTTGTTGATGAGCAGATCCAGCCTGGACTCAGTTTTTAGGAAAGTTTCGGTGAAGCAGCGGACGGACTTCAGGCTGGCCAGGTCCAAGTGCATGTAGAGAACGTCAGTACTTCCTGTCTCCTGCAAAATAAGACAATGTTGGATTCACTACAACTATACCACAGACTGTAAAAAAAGACTGAGAGTCAGATAGATAAAAAAGATTGGATATATACAGTTAAATCACTTAACCTGCAGCCGACTTCAACCCCAACACTTCAACTCCTTTCATTTCATACACAACTTCAACTTCTTTCAGTGCTGACATGTCAGCAAATGTTGCGCACTTCATTGCTTTCATGCTTCCATCCTTCTCTAACCCTCCTCACTCACATCTTTCTCAGCACATTTCACTTCACCTCTCTTTACTAACTCTTCAACTCCCTTCAGCAAATAAAGAACCTCATGGTTGTGACACTTCCTTTCTTTCTACTCTTGATCCTCCTTCGCTCACATTAGTGCAGGAATGCGGTTCAGCTCCCAGCAGTCACCTGCCCCCAGACATTATGGTGTTGCCGCTGGCGACATGTATGTTGTTTTGTTTTCGTGTTGTTTCAGAGCGAAAAAACTCATAATGTCAAAACCTGAAGGAAATGTTTCTGAGATCAAGACAGAACTGTGGACATCTCTGGTTTCATAGCCTGGTTCCTGAATCAGCGCTCCCGTCAATACTTAAAGACTACAGGTGTGATATACAACCGTCCACTTAAAAACCAGAATCACCTCCTCACAGTTGTATCCCTCCGCCACTCAGACTAGTTCCAGGTTACATCCTGTTTATCCAGAGTCAGAGAAAATATGAACCATTTGTGTGAAATTTTGGCTTGAGTAACGCTTAAAAAGTGTTTTGTGAGGTCACTGTGACCTTTGACCTTTGGCCCCCAAAATCTAATTAGTTCATCATTGAGTCCTAGTGAATGTTTGAGCCAAATTTGAAGAAGTTCTGTCGAGGTGTTTCTGAGATATCGTGTCCACGAGAATGGGAGAGACTGTCAACCTAAAAAACAAAATGGCTGCTGCTCTGACTGTCGCCGGGCTGACACATAAAAACTATAAACACCTGTTGTATATCGGCGATGGCGGCCTCGGCTTTGTCCCGGTTTCGGCAGGCCAGGATCACTCTGGCTCCCTTCCTGGCCAGGTGCAGCGCCGTGGCTTTACCGATGCCGGTGTTCCCTCCTGCGGCAAAAACACAAGCTGTCAACAAACTCCATCCAGGAAGAGAGTGGAATCAAAGAGGATGGTTTTCATTTTCAGACCTGAAGTTGATGAACACAAACACGAACAGAGAAAAAAATGACAAAAGGGCTCAACAGCCACTAACATGATGGATTACAGACGTTTAAAAGATCGTTTTTAAAAGATCAAAATCACAATAAAGCATCTGATCAGTTTCTCTTCTCTGCTGCTCGTCACCCTCCGTCCCTTCAACATGAGAACAGAATCATTATTTTAATCCTCCAACACTTTGATTTAGAGGATTTCAGTGGGTCCTGGATGTAAGTTCAAGATGTAAGTTAATAATAAAAAAAAAAAATCAGGTTGTTGCGACAGAGATCGTTGCCACAGAACAGCCAGTAATAGTAACAGTAGTAAAAAATGTCCAGAGACATTAAAATGCCATTAGAACATCACAGGAAGAAGGTGGCAGTTTTCTGAGTCAGGTGCTGCAGGTGCTCTCCTCCAGCTGCACCATGGGAACCTCCTCTGTGTCAGAGCTTCGTCCTGATTGGCTGAAGGCTTCACTGACACTCATGACACGTTCTGTTTTTCTTTCTAAGAACTTCTGTGGCCAGTTTCACAAAGTTTTCTACTGAAGTTTGACACTTAAGGTTTAATTTCTCCTTAGCTGAGGGAGTTACTTAAGGGTGTTTCACAGAATCTCTTCAAAGGTTTCCTTAGTTAAGGAACAAAGTTAAGGCATTTACAGCAGTGAAAGAGGTTTTACAGCAGTAAAATTCTTCGCTTCGTTAAAGGACATCATCATCATTGTCCTGTGCTGCGTTCACTGTCTTCAGAGTCAGAGGGACCTTTAGTTTTTACTTTGGTCTCTGAGGTCTTTTGTGCAACAGTTTAACTGACTGAGTGTTTCCTTAAGTTTAAGACTAAGATAAAGAGAAAACCTTAAATACCAAGGAAACCTCAACTCAGACAAGAAAATCTTAACTTTGAAACAACTTGTTTTTCAGCATGACGTCAAAGGAAACCTTAACTGGATTTAAAGGATAATCTTAATTTTTGAGCCTCCTGTGGTTCTCTCTCTCTCTCTCTCTCTCTCTCTCTCCGGAGTGCAGTTGATTTGATCCTCTCTCTGTCAGATCAGTTTTCACTCACTGAGACTCAGTTTTAATTTTCAGTGTGAAATCTGTACAAAACAGTTTGTTGTAATTTCTTTATCTGCACATGAAGTAGTCCGTGTCCCACCTGGCTGCAGCCTCTTTCTCCTCCACCCCTGCAGCTCACGTTGACCATCAAGTCACCGGAAGTGAGTCTCACCTGTGATGACGACGGTCTTCCCGGCCACCGCCGCGTTCCCTCTGCACTTGGATCTTTTGAAGAGCGTCTGTGTGAGGAAGATGTATCCTCCCAGGAGAACCGCGGCCAGCACCAGCAGGTGAAACATGGTTCGTCACGTCTGTCTGATCCACCTGAGAATCACGGAGTGCCGCAGGAGCTCGGGTCTGTCGCTTATGTATCCACCTGGAGGGACTCACCTGTCGGAGCGGTTCTTCCTGCCTGAGCGGGGCCGGTGCGTCACAGCTCGGTCCGGTCCGACCGGTTCACCTGACGCTCACCTGAAACTCTCTGCTGCTGTTTGACCTTTCACCCACTCACTCACCCCCCTGAACCCCAGAGACACTAAACCTGAAACAGAACTTCCTGCCAAAACCTTCAAATTAAAAGCCCAGGTATTTTATATAAAGTTTACTCCATAAACGCGGGGATTAAAAACACGTCAACATTTTAGATTCTTTACTGTTTCATATTTTATATTTTACTTGTGACTGCATTTATTTGACAAGATTAATTACAAGTTACTTTGAAGATTCAGATTATTAATGTGATAAATTATAACGTGATGATCAACAGGATGTGTTTACACTTTAAAGCATCATTACACGTGTGAAAACAGACTGGGTCAAAATATTTGCTCATTTGTGTAAATAAAAACAATTATCATCAATAAATATTTGTCAAAATTGCGTTCAAGGACAAACTTTAATGAGTGGGAGAAAACATCACACGTGACATTTATCAGTGGGGAAAGTGGATCAGACCTGTTGTTGTAATCACGAGTCTGTAAGTGTCACATTCATGTGAACCTGTGGAATAAACACGAGGCTCTGAGGTTCCACGTCACGACAGGCCGCAGAACCTCTCGCTCAGCTCCCACAGCTTCTGGGCCGCGGCGTCGTCTCTCGCCTTGGACTCGATGTTGATCAGCGGGGAACACTGGGTGAAGAAGCGGCCGCTCAGGTGCTCGATGCCGGGCTCCAGGGCGCAGTGCAGCGTGGTCTGAGCTCCGGACTCAGCGTCCACAAAGAAGAGGAAGATGATGGGACTTAAGAAGAGCTTCCACCAGAAGCCGGAGTATCGGCCGATCTCTGTCTTAATGGCTCCTGGAGAGAGAAAAGAAAAGAACCAAAGACTTTAACTGACAATAGATTTAATTCACGAGGACTGGAAGAAGAAAGAGATGAAAAGTACTGAAAGACTAAAAGAAAAATACTCATCGAGAACAAACTGAAAATAATGACACGCAAAGACTAAATGTTAGAGATAAAAAGTCGACATTGTGTTTAATGTTAAGTTTCATGCGGAGACATTAGGAACACCTGTACACCTGCTCACCGGTGCACGTGTCCACCCAGCCAAACTTCAGACACTGTTCAAACATCAGACTGATTGTTGGTGTGAGTGTTTCTGAAGCTGCTGATTTCACAATCACTACAACTACAACTGCGCCTGGCGGCTGTTGGCTCCACCAACCGGTCCAGCTGCAGTCCAGCTGCAGTCCATTAGCGCGGGAACTCTTGAGTTATGGCCATAAATGGGCTTTAAGAAAATAACTCTGTCTGTGCAGAGCGGTGTAAAAGAAAAAGAAAAAGAGGACTTTTGTGTGGCGTTTTCTGCTAACAAGCCTTTCTAAGTGTCTGATGACGCGTATCGACGCTCGCCACGAGCCTCGTGACGCACAGACGCCGCCAGGGAAACAATCAGATGCTTCTCAGCAGTAAGACTCTGAAATGACTTCGATTAGAGATGCATACCATTTACAGATTCAGATTTAAAATTGATTTACAAAAACAGCATAAAACTATCATTAAATAAACCATTTACAATTATGTCACAGGAAAAGTAATAAAGCATTTCCTTTATTTCATATTTTAATAGACATTAAAAATAGGAATTAATAAATGAACGATTAATCCACCAATAAATACTTCTGATTTAAAAACAGCATAAACGCTCATTAAATAAAGAACTTACAAATATATTTATTAATTCATGAATAAATAATAGAATTTGAAAAACTATTTGAAAAGACATTTTAAAAGACATTGGAGAGCTAACCAGTGTGTTTCACCAGCACTGAAGACCCAGGGTCCCTGAGAGTGACTAAGCTAATCGATTAGCTAATTGGAAAAGGAAAAACAGCTGGAAAAGGGAAATGGAAATAGAAAATTGATTCCGGAAATGTTTTCCCATTTTTTAAATGTCTTTTCAAATAGTTTTTCAAATTCTATTATTTATTCATGAATTAATAAATGTATTTATAAATTGTTTATTCAACATGAGTTTATGCTCCATTCTTAAAAATGAAGTATTTATTGGTGGATTAAACTTTCATTTATCAATTATTTTTTACAATTCCTATTTTTAATGTCTGTTGAAAAAAAATTAAGGAAATGCTTTATTATTTTTCCTGTGACCTCACTGGTCCTCCATACTTAAAGGTGAGCAGTAAATCAATCTATCGGAGCCAGTGTAAAGAGGCGAGGTCAGGGGTGAGGTGATAACCCTGACAGCAGGATTTGGAAGCAGCTGCAGGTGGAGGAGGAAGTCCTGCTGATACCTGAGGAATCTAACTCATCTGTTTTCTTTTCTTGGCAGAGTTGGGTTTCCATAACAAGGACTCAGAGTAACCTGTGGTAAAAAGCTGCATGCAAACATTAACATTAGTAAAAATCAGATGTGTACTGACCTGGGTGGAGGCTGTAGCAGGTGACGTCGCTGCCCTGAAGTCTCTTGGCGAGCTCGTAGGTGAAGAGGATGTTGCACAGTTTGCTGTGGGAGTAGTTCAGGAAGAGCTGGAAGCTGTTGCTGCCCAAAACTAAATCTCTGTGAGTCGTCAGACAGTTGAAATCCACCTTCCCAAACGCGTAGGCTTTGGAGGCCACGGTCACCACACGGCTCGGCCCGCTTGCTTTCAGCCGGTCCAGGAGCAACGCCGTCAGCAGGAAGTGACCCAGGTGATTGACGCCAAAGATCATCCCGAAACCATCCTCCGTCTTTCCGCTGTTCATCAGACCTGAGGACAGAAACACCAGGAAGTGACAGAGTCCAAGTTAAAACTGTTATCTCTAAAGGACCTGAAGTTAGACGATTCGTCCAGTACAGATATTCAGGATATGTTTAGCCTAGCTTAGCATAAAGAATAAAGGATGTGGATATCAGGGCCTGTATTTATCAAACTGCTAACAGTGAAACATTAAAGTAAAAATCTTTCACTTAAATAAATAAAAACTATCAAATGTCTTTGTCTAAAGATTCTGTTAAATGTCTTAGAACTGAGCTGCCTCTGTTTTCTGTCTGATGAGGATGATGATAATAATAATAATAATAACAACGATACTTAAGAAGAGACTAGTTTTAGACTGTTATTTACATTTTAACAAGTCTTTTTTTATTTATCCAGGTTATAGTGACATATATGGTTCACCTATTGTACATTTTAAGATTACACTTATTCGATTTTGGTGGCTAAAGGTCAAAGGTCAAGGTCACCTCACAGAACACTTTTTAGCCATTACGTTAATATTTTAAGGGATTCTGGATAAACAGGGACGTAACCTGGAACTAGTCTCAGTGTGCGAGGGATACGACCACGAGCAGGTGATTTTAGTCTGCTTTAATTTGACAGGCACAGTGAGAGAGAGAGAGAGAGAGAGAGGACGACATGCAGCAAAGGGCCACAGGTCGAACTCGAACATGTGGCTGCTGCTGCTGCTTCTACTTTCAGTCCGAACAACACTAGAACTATAAATAACAACAAACTGACCTGCGTTGTTGATGAGGAGGTCCAGCCTGGACTCAGACCGGAGGAAGTTGTCGGCAAAGGACCGAACAGACTTCAGACTTGCCAGGTCGAGCTGCATGAAGATCACCTGGTTGTTCCCCGTCTCCTGATCACACAGCACAACACGATCAGTCAGGTCAGAGGACCTTTAGATCAATACATGGGTTTCCAGCTTTTATCATGTTCCATTATGAGCGTTGTGTTTCTCAGCTTTGTTGTTTTTTTGTTTTTTTTTTACAACAAATATCCTTAAACTAACATTGATACAGAGAAAAGGGCAGATTCACTTTGAATGTATAACTGTGTATCATCAGCATGATGAAAACAAACCTTATTATCACCAAGTGACAACATACTGTGTTATATGTATTTCTACAGAGGAGAAGAGGACCTAGAACGGAGCCTTGAGGTACACCAGATGTAACTGTGTCAGTTAAGTCAGGCATTTTATTAACCACACAATTCCTGGAGAGTGAAACAAGTGAACAATAAACCTGGGAACCTAAATGTCAATGAATGGGGTGATAATCCTGGTGACCCGGTGTGTTGACCTCTACAGTCAGAAACTCTTTCTTTATCTTCACCTGGACAATTTCCTGAATGGCTGCCTCAGCTCGCCCTCTGTCCCGGCAGGCTAGGATCACTCTAGCCCCCCTCCTGGCCAGGTCCATGGCCGTGGTCTTGCCGATGCCAGTGTTTGCTCCTGGAGAACAGGAACACAATCATTTTTAGTAGTATTCCTTGAGACTTGCAATGAAACTAATCATTTGACTAGTTAATGATCCATTTTGCTTTAGAGCTTTACTCTTATTCATTTGAGGATGAATTGGTCTGATTTTCTATTTCTAAATGGAATTAAAGAGTTTTCAATCGTCTTGAATTGGAGTTGATGAAAAAATATTTTTCAAATCCATTAGTAAACGGTTAAATGGATTTATGCATTAATATACTGCTTTTCTAGTCTTATTGACAACTGTGCTTTCCAGTTTGAGTCAAAACCAGCAACAACTCAAAACAGCATGGAAGAAGAAGAAAATGAAAATGGGGGGAGGGGGGATTAAAACAAATTCCTAAAAAAAAGGGCCACATTATGTCTAACATAGATTTCTCCTGACTGTCCACTGAGCACATCAGCGTTACTTCCTTCTTCTCCTGTACCGGCAGCTTTGTCTGCGGCTGTGAACTCACCGGTGACGATGGCAGTTTTCCTGTGTAACTTGGCAGTAGATTTACATCTGGGCAGCTTGAGAACGGTCATGAGGAGAAGAAAATAAAGTCCGACTGACAGAGCTCCAAACAGCAGCAGCTCCTGCATCATCCTGTCTGCAAATACACCAAACTACTGACAGGCAATGAACCAAACATGCACACACACAGTGAGGCAGTCAGTCAGCTGCTTCAGTGTGTGTGTGTGTGTGTGTGTGTGTGTGTGTGGACTGTTATGCAACAGTTTATCGGCTGTACCAGCAGCTCCACGCCCTTTCCCCTTCACAGCCAGTTTCATGTTTCCTTACAGTTCTTGCACCTAAACTCTGCTGCAGAGATTGGATCAATAACAGTTTACAGGCTGACGGTTCATTCTTAGGAACTCCAGGGAGAGGAAGTCACCATGAGGCAGGAAGAAGGTGGATTAACCTTCAGAAAGTAAAAGCCTGTGATGAAACCTTTGTCACGTGAGTGGGGAAAAGTAGAAGTAGTAGAATAAATATGCAGTTATTCAGTGTGACTGTTCTCAGCCGCTACATGTTGATATAATCAATAATGCTGTTCATATGAATCTTGAATTGCATCACACATTCACAGGGAGATCAGCTAAGCCACTGTGTCAAGGTTGAATGCTTGAAGCTGACTTCTCCACCTTATGGAAGCCTATAGGGGACTATATTCAAATGATAATGTAATTCCACAAAAGCATTTTAATTTCCCATATATGTATGTGTTATTTGAGTAAAAATGAAAATATAAATTTAATTAACCAATTTTCATTTTCACATACTAGGACCATATTGAAATGAAAAAGGAAAAGCTGTTTGACATTTAATTTTCAAAGTCATGCCCTGCTGCACAGTGGACATTCAAATGTTAATTTAAATTTGAAATTAAAATGCAACAATTAACCTGCACTGTAAAAAAAAGTCCTAATTTTACAGAAAATAACTGAAAATTTACAGTAATATTCAGGTTTTTTTTGTGTGTACTTGTGTACAAAAGTCTGTAAAATTACAGAAAGGATCTGTGAATTAACAGCCAAACTTCTATTTTAAGCATTATGCCAATAATAATGAATTACATTTATTTCCCATTTTGGTAAAGAAAAATTACATACAAATCTATGTAAAATTACTAATTATCTGTAATTAAAAATGTAGCTTGTTATTATAAAGGTTAATGTCCATACAAACAATTTGAAGATCTTCTCTGTAATTTCAGGGTAAATCTTATTAGTTTTATATTTATGTGACTTTTACATTCAAACTTTGTGATTCTGGATGAAATGTAAAAAACTTTTTTTCATCAAATCAAACATTCAAACTTGAAACAGAAAGGTTTGAGGTACTGGAATGTATCCCAGCATGCACTGGGAGGAAAGCAGGAAAATGGTTTATCTCACACACACACACACACACACACACACAAACACACACAAAAACACACACACACACACACACACACACACACACACAAACCTATGGACAATTTAGAGTCCTCAGTTAATTAAATGTGCATGTCTTTGTTCTAGTAATCAGAGGAAACACATGCAACACTGCAACAAAGAACCAGGGTTGAAGCTGAACCAGGAGCTTCTTGCTGTTGTCTTCCTGCCTGGACTTTACTAGTCTGTGTGTTTGTGCCAGTAGAAACCATATCTGGATGAGAGGGTGGAGCTGGGGAGGAGGGAGGAGGGAGGAGGGAGGGGTAGATCTGACCTGTGTCCTCGAGGACACCAGGTAAACCCACCTGCATCGGCAGCCTGACAGCAACAGGCTCCTGGCTGAGCCGTGCTAAGATGCTGCTAACACGGTTAGCTGTCACAACTGTTACATTAGTCTTACAGGCTAATATCATATATGTGAGGAGTAACTTGCTATTGTAGTTGTAGTTAGCATGTGTGCTAACGTTAAACTGTAAAACAACGTGCAGCATTGTGTGGCTATTTCTATGTTAGCTTTAATCAACGACATAAATACTAGAAATATTTAAATGACAACACTGACAATGAAGGATAAAAAAAACATGCTGATGTCAATTGGTAAATACTTTCACCTGTGGAGGTGGTGACAGTGCTAGAGATGATCCATCACTTAATCACTGTTTAATATTTATAAATCCTGATCTTTAAAGTGTTGCTACCATCACCTGTCAACAACAGCAGAAGTGAAGCTGCAGGTAAGAAACTGAACCTGTGAATACTGAAGACAGATTAATAAACTAACTCATCAGCAGTTAGTCTGTCATTTCATCAGAGGAAGATGAACTGGGAGGTTTTCTAGCATCATCATCATCATCATCATCATCATCACAGCACATCAGAGAACTAAGGATGTCCATGCAGTCTCCCTTCAACCAGATGAATGGAAACTAATGTGCTGCTCTGTACATGAGCTCCTCCTTCTGTTGGCACAGATCACTCAGTTTTCACAGTGTGGAAACCTTTCAAATGACGATAAAACACAAACACTTGAGTTAAGATGCGGTGGATCACAGTTAATCACAAATATCGATCAGCTGTCAGGATAGGTGCATGAATGTCTGCTTCAGCTGAGGACTGGTTTGAGTATTAAATGAACAATCTTCTATAAGACAAATATTTGTCTACACATTTTGTAAACGTCACGTTATCTTAACTTGAACTATCACGACGTTTCGATGGACAATGTATTAACCAACATTAACGCTGCGCATTACACTAACGCAGATCAATTAAACTGGGTCACGTGGAGAAACACAAACCAATCGTCGATAGATTAACGTCGATTAAATTCACCTTTTTATTGGGCTTTGACTGAACACCTCCACGAGCTAACCCAGGTTGACACAGGTTATCAGCCCAGCTCGGCCAGGTACCGTTAGCATAGCAATCGCTAAGTTATCAGCTAACGCTAGCACTAGCCGGCTAGCTTGGTTAGCAAGGTGCATCTTCACCTGAACTGTGATATTAACAGGGATGCTAATTTTGGCTAGCAAAGAAACAGGCTTAAAACAATATGTACTTACCAGAAAAAATGAACCGCTGACTCCTCTGAGTTTTTGAGAACAACTGAACACAGAACAAGATATTTACAGGTAAACAACATGTTGGAGCTAAATGTGATGAACTGAATGAGTCACCTAAGAGACGTTAAGTGAATTTATATCCTGCAAAAATATCAGGTAAGAAAACATTTACTCTGTTGTTTTTATGACGTTATTTGTGTTCATGTCGTTTATTTCGGTTTAAAAATAGACGGATAAACCAATGTCATTAAGTATGTGTGTTTACACTGCGTCATTAACGTGTTAAAGTGAAACCGCGATTAGCGCGATAGTGTGTGTGAGTGTGTTAATGTTGTCAGCTGGTTTAAAGCTTAAATGAACTGATGAGAGGTGAATGAGTGAAGTGAATGAGGACACTGTCTTGTACACACTTGTACACTCAGACAGAGAGGACCAGGAAACACATTGAGGAGCAGAAGTCTAAACTCTACCGGAAACAGAAACTCCAGAGACTGGCGAGGAGACGCTGCAGTGACGTCAGCACGTAAACGGTCCCTCACTGCTGGTGATGAAAGGTGATGTACTCTGAGTAAACGTGTTACTGCGGCACATTTTTAAAAGGGGAAGAGGAGGGTAAAACATCTTATATGGGGATGATAATAATAATATATGATAAAAGTATTAAACAACATCTTTAGGCTGCCAAGGAGCCAGTATCAGTTCCCAGGTGAAAACAGCACCAAGAGCAATCAATTGATTCCAGTCAGGCTCTTTGCAGCCTGTGCACACAGCTGATAATTATTAATGTACACTCAGTTGACAATTTGTTAGGAACATCTAGTTAAAACTGATATAGTCTAATACAACAGCCCTGCAATAAATCGTCCTTCATGAACATTATACTGTTTATACAGAGGTGTTTCTGTTATTTGGCCTCTTTGTTGATATAAATAGGTTGGACAAAATAATAGAAACTCATAAATTTATATAACTGCTTGTTATACCAAGCAATACACCATGAATGAATGCATCCAAGTTCACGTTAAGTTCTATGTGCTTCTATACAGTACATAATATATACAGTTCATCATACTATTTGCCTTTTTTTAATCCTAATAAGTAACATACATTATGTTTGATCATAACAATTTAGGAAAAATCTGTAGAATAACAGTTTTTTTCTGTAGAGCTACATGTAGCATCACTGTTTTGAGCGTGTTTGATCATAATGAATTGGGAGAAATCTGTAAAATAACAGTTTTTCTCTAGAAATATTAATGAAATCCTTCTCTAAATTTATTGTTTATACACTTTATTTGAAATAGGATATTTTACTTTAATTTTACGGTTCTTGTTTGGCAGCCGCTGCTGCCAGTCATTTGACCTTTTTTTTTTTTTTTTTTTTTACGATTTCTCTTTTACAGTGTGGTCTAATAGACAATATTTAAATGCAATTTAAATAGTTCCCTATAGGCTTCCATACTACCTGTTTCTGACAATTTTACTTGAGAGTTTTTGAAGTATTTGTAACTATGGAAGCGCACTGCATTCACGGAATAAAAAACAGATTATAATACTAGCTGGTATTACATACTATAAAATTAGTCAACAACATGTAATTTCAAATGTAACTTTCGAATTATTATTATTTTGTTAAACTTTGTCGTCAATGTTAAAACCTTCGCAGTGGGTGATGGGGACCTCTGCTGGTGACTTTGTAGATGCTCTTTATTTGGGTAAGTAATGTGGAGTAGGAGCAACAGTTTCCACAATATTAATTAATACCACTTGACTAAAAAATATCACACTAACTGGCTAAATTTAGCTTAATCTGAACCTACATACCACCAGTTCATTTGCAAAGTCTCGTAGCAGTAAAAGTCTCATACATTTCACTTTTATTTTGACGGTTTCATTCTACTTCCGACTCACCATCTCAATTGACTTGTGGTTTTTGATTCAAGGAAAAAAACGATTAATTGAAATTACACCAAACCAGAAACTTGTTCCAACAGCTCCTTTTTCTTGATTTTGATTTAAAACTACATGGCACCTTTCCAGTTATTTCATAATTACGAGATAAAGTGTCTATTTTTTTTATTGATAGCTAAATTACATGTCATGCTATGGTCCGTTTTACCTGAAC
This sequence comes from Seriola aureovittata, assembly GCF_021018895.1. Lineage (NCBI taxonomy): Eukaryota > Metazoa > Chordata > Actinopteri > Carangiformes > Carangidae > Seriola > Seriola aureovittata. Next base: position 1,510,371 of record NC_079376.1, on the reverse strand, counting down.
GCATCATTGAGTTTGAAGTGGCGCTAACAAAGATGCTAGCAAAGTAAAATAAGCCGTTAGTGTGTATTTAGCCGGAGTTTGGCGAACATACATTTGGGCTCCTATTCATCGTGTCGACCCCGGCTTCACATTTATTATCATCAACTTTCAGCAAATCATCGTTCCGCCAGAACTCAACCACAAACCTTAAACCTTTAGCTACAGGCTAAACAAGCTAGTAAACAACTGAGCCAAACACGCTAACCCATTCTTCAGCAGTTTAAAAGAAGTTAATCTATAAACCTGAGATAAACTACCACAGTTAGCAGCCGAACAGTGACTTACACACATTTAAAAGGAAAATGTAACTTAAACTCTTCAGAGTTTAACTGAAGCAGGTGACGTGACTTTTTGTGATGCGTTCAAAGTATTGTCAAACAAAAACCGACAGTAACCTGTTCAAAACACTGTCGTCCATTAACTGGCTTTCCATCTGAACGTGAACATGATCCTGAACATAACTTTGCCCCAAAACAGGAGAATGTTTAAATAAATAAAAAATTTCCAGGACATATTACTTTCTTTTTCTCTCATTTCCAATGTGTTTTCAATGACTGGAAAGCTGGTCAACTGTTTCCCATGTTTTCCAGGACATGTGCTGGTTGAGTAGAGATTTTTTTTTTTCCTTGAATTGATCAAAAATCATCCCCATTTATAAAGGGCTTATAACGCATAATTAATGGTTAGTAAATTATTTACTAATTCTTTACAGCTCAGTTGTAAGACAACAATAAAGTTTTGGGTTGCCAGGTTGTGGAAAATCCTCCTCCAGCTTGACACAAACTGTGTGTAATTTAATAAATGGTTCAATCATAACAAGTCTGCAGCTGTTAATTATCCGTTTACTAATAGAGGTTTGGTCCAGATGTTCTATAGTTTGTTTTCCATATGATGAAACAACAGATAAATAAACATTGGTCTTATTGCTGCTTATAGTTGATCTATAAAGGCATTAGTTAGTGATATTTACCATTAATTACAGACTCGTAAATGCAGGTTTCTCGGAGAGTGGTGAAGGATTGAGGCCAGTCTGAGAACAGGTGACAGACTGGTTTCTGTGTCAGAGATGAAGGAGACCGGAACTGGGTTAAAACTAGTACAGACTTTTATTAGAAGCTGTAGGCACTGTGGAAACTGTCCTCGGCAGGGTTTGTCTTTGGTCAGAGTCTCTCATGTCTCTGCTCTCATCAGTTTTTCCAGAAGTTCGGGTTCTGGGCCATCCTCCTCTGAAAGTTTTCATACCACTTGAGGACGCAGCTGGACGGGATGAAGGTCTCGTTGGGGTTCGGCGTCATCTGCGCCTGTGTCACGGCGAAGGAGGAGGCGAAGTTGTACAGACTGTCCAGCATCTTCTGGGTGAACTGCAGGAACGAGTCCACGGTGGACACGGCGGCGCTGGACACCGGCATCTGCTGGGCCAGCTGGTCCAGAGCCTCCACCGACACGCCGACCTGAGCCACGGAGGGGGACGAGGAGGAGGAGGCCATGGTGCCGAAGGGGTGCGCCCCGCCCTCCCCGGCCTTCAGCCCGGAGATCTTGAAGATGGCGCTGGGCTTCTCGTTGGTGATGAAGCCGAGCAGCTGCCACACCGGGCCGCCGCTCGCCGGGTCCGGGAAGGAAAAGTAGACGGCACCGCCCATGCCGGCGGGGAACGGCACGGTGCCCAGCATGAACACCACCACGTGGTTCACGTTCTCATAGTCCGGCAGGTTGAACACGAACTTGTCCGAAGCGACCTGCACCGCGTCAGTCTGCACCAACCTGCCGGCGACCAGACAACCGAACATCCCCGGTGACTGTCCGTTAGCCGTTAGCCGTTAGCTGCAGCCTAGCCCGCCAGTTGGTCTGACTCAGCAGCTCCGAACTGCTAACTGCCGGGTCTTATCCGGTAACAGGCGGAGGAACGGATCCGGCCGCCGCTGACACTGAACATACAGACAGCAGTTACGGGCCGGTGGAAAGTTCTAGCGCCGTCAGTCATGTCAGTACGGCCCACTGCGGCTGCTGCTCGGCTATCGACTTAGCTGACTATCTGGGTGATTTTAGCCCCTCCATTATGTTTGACAGGCAAATCTTTCTCTCACTTTCTCACTCTTCGCACTTTTTCGCTCTTTATCGACACATTTGTCAGAATCATCTCATCCAACTGTAACCTTCAACACGTTACTGGTTAAACGTGCGGTATGAAGAATCCTACCTTAAAGACTAAACTCGGGGTAACAGCGTTAATGTAGCGGTATGTTGTTGGCAGCGTAGACGATCGATGATTCGTTAATCGACTCACTGCCAACAGCCGAGCAGTTAAGTTAGCGGGAGATAGACCGGAAAAGAGACTTCTTTATTAACAAATTAAAACAGAAATGTCGCGTAAGGACGTAATAGATATTAAAAACAAAATAAATGAAGACATGGATACGGCATTTTAAGTTTTATATTTCACGTAAAAAAAATTAAGATGCTGTAATGAAATATTACACAATTAATATTTTTTGTAAAATTATAAAATTTTGAGATTTACATTAAAGCACAAAGGATTTTTGTTACATTCAAGTTGTTGTAATGTCTTTACCTTCCATGTAGTGTCTGTGTCTTATACATTACATTTAACAATATAATGACTCGTTTGAGGAGTCCTCAAAACCACTTATTTTTGTCTTTATTTCTACTTACTGCAGTTGACAAATATTTTAACATCAGTGTTGAATATAGGTGTTATTATATAATTTTAAGTCATGTTTGTATACACATTAATGCAACCTACTCAGCTCTTGAATTATGTATTTATGTTTGTTGTACAATTCAATTAAAAACAAAAAACATAACATTGAAGTTGTTGGTTAATAACTACAAAAAGGTGATATTTGATGTAATTGATTGAATGTAACATGCTGAGTGGTTGGTAGTGGAATCTTTTACTGCAGGAACGCAATATTTTTCATCAACAGAAATTTTTATCTGCCACCCCAGCTTGTCTCCTCTCTCTATTTGAGATATTCTCTCTTTTTATCAATTAGGTCTCTATTTTTCACAGTTGTACACACGTAGAGGATTAATGGTAAAATTAGTTGAATTGGCTAAAATGTAATGTACTTAGATTAACAAAAAAAAAAAAAAAAAAAAAATGAAAGGAGGTGTTTTATTTTGAAAAACAGTGACCGGATGTACATTCGGACCGTTCCTGCTGACTTGACACTCGGCTCGATTCAGCCGTGGGGAGCTCAGCTGTTTGCCTGGAGACATTTACAGCATCAAAATAAACTGAAATAAAGTTTCTGCCGGCGACGTCCTGGGCTGACACCTTCCCTGCGCGGATTAACGACTTTTGACGGACTCTTAACAGGTAAATCGTTTCGTTTTATGTCCCGGTCTCTGTGTAAACTTTTGCCCGTTAGCTAACCGGGTTAGCCACCCCGATGCTAGCAGCGGAGTCAGTTATTCTGCAGTTTGTTTCTTAAACAGAAAACAAGAAGGTGTTTTGTAGTTTGTAGGTTTAGTGCAGTGACAGAGGCGTTTTTCAGGACACAGCAGCTGCTGTTAGCATAGTTTGCTACATGTTGTACTAACGAGTGATGCGTTTGCGGGTCTGTTTTGACTATATGAACCTCACCACAGATGCCCCGAACTTTCTCCTCAGATAGATTCAGATATTGAAGAAATCTCATACGTTTGTTGTAACTGCCCCAGTTGTAGAAAATATTCTATTTCTTGGACATAATTTCCCCCAATGTTAACCTGACATATTTGGAAATCTTGGGAGTTATATGTTACCTTCACTGACTAGAGATTAAATTCAGTTTGAACGATGAACCAACTGGTGCAAACGAGGTTTAAAAAAGCAAATGAACACACCCTGAAAATCTCACCTGCAGTGGTTTAATTTCTCACTTTGCTGCAGTGATGTGGAAGTGTACTTTCAGTACGCTGTGACATCACTGGTGGGTGTGGCTACAGGTCTAACAAGGTGAAATGCACATACACATTGATCTCTGCTGAGATCATCCTGGTTGTTTTTATCTTTCGTTTTGTTCAGTTTCTATTTTCAGTGGATGAATTGACGCATGGACGAGTGTTTTTGTCCCTTCAGATCTGCTGGCAATCAGAGCTGGTGTTCACTGATCCAGCTGTTCCCATCCTGATGCTGATGCTGCTCCCTCAGCTGATACTGAGTCCCGAGCTCACTCATTCATGTTCACAGTGACATGAGGTCAGAGAGGTCGTGGCGTCTGTAACCTGTTGTGACTGACTCAAAGTTTCTGCTCAGAGACACGGAGTCTTCTGCCGACGCTTGACTTTATGTAGCAGCTGTATTTAAGGTGGACGTGTCACATCACAAACCTGATCTTCTTCAGAGAAGCTCAGTATTGGTGCTGATACTGAACTCCAGCCTCCGGCCTGAACCACGTCACGCTGAACTCAACATGTTTTACTCTGTCGGTCGACTTCACCTTCAGCTCTGAAGCCGAGATGGTGATTTTTTTTCTAACATTTTCAGAGATCAAATGATTAGTTGAAAAAAATCATTGGCATCGTAATCGATTAGGAAAATAATTATCATCCCTCGTTAATTTATTGATAAAATGAATCATGTAAATTAGGGCTGAACAATTAACCGAAAATATAACTGAAGCCATAAGTGAAGCGTTGTGCTGCTGCAGAGACGCTCCGGCCTTTAAATCGTGACCTCTAGATGTAAAGCCTCAACAAAAATCAATCATCATTCTTATCATTTTGCAGTGAAAATGAAATGACACAGTCGCACTAATTCCAAAAAACTTTCCAAAAATAATTGCAATATGATTTTTTCTCTGCGTATCGTATGACATATCAACCTTAATTTAAACCTTAATTTCTTTTTTAAGTCAAAATGTCAAAAATTCAGTTTCCAGTTTTTCTAAATAAAACAAATGCAGATGTGACACTTTCATTATTTTCTGGCTTTTCGTAAAATAAACAATAAAAATGTTCAGATTAGTTGATGATGGTAATTATATAATGATGCAGGAGGAAGCGGAGAAACGTCCTGTGATTAACAGTTTATTAAAAGCTCAAAGTGACATGTTTGTTCTGAGGTATTCAGCTCTGCAGGAGAGAGTCTGCTTTAAGCTCTGTTATTTTCTCTCTGAACTGTGTGTGTGTGTGTGTGTGTGTGTGTTTGTGTCTGTGTGTGTTTGTGTCTGTGTGTGTTTGTGTCTGTGTGTGTGTGTGTGTGTGTGTGTGTGTGTGTGTGTGTGTCTGTGTGTGTTTGTGTCTGTGTGTGTTTGTGTCTGTGTGTGTGTGTGTGTGTGTGTGTGTTAATGGAGGAGACAAAGTTGTGCTCTTGAATAATGTATGAGCTGCTCTCTCAGATATTCTTCCAGCGTCTCCTCCTCCTGTTCCGGTCCGATCCGCTCTGTTAGCTTCTCAATGGGAAACAAAGACCGGACCGCTCGGCCCAGAAACACTGGACGTCTCTCAATAGATCTCTGAGCTCCTTCAGCAGCGGCCATAACAGCTTATATCTGATTTATAGCGGGTCACCGGTTTGTCTTCCAGGTCAGGGTTTTCCCACAAAACCACACGTGAACGCAGCGCTGTCACGGACGTCCGGTTTCCCTCATTGGCACCTGAATGCATCACAGTGTTTACGGCAGAGACGCTGAGAGCTAAACTAATTAAAAACAGTCAGGTGAAGAAAACTGAGGCTCTGCCGTGTTGTAGGAACCCGGAGCCTGGACTCAGTGATGTTTCAATGTTTTCAACTCCAGGATTCAGACACAGTCCGTGATCTTTGGGCGTCTTCTTCCTTCTTGTCCAGATGAGGGTGGAAGTGTTGTCTCCTGTGGGGCCCTGGGTCCCCACCAGAGACAAGAAACACAGTGTGGAGCCTCAAGGAACTTCACGCAGCAAAAGGCCGTCAGGGTTCTGGTTCAACTCAGCTCAACTGGTTCAGATCAGTTTAACTGGTTCAGATCAGTTTAACTGGTCACCTTGTGCGTTTTGCGTTTCAGTAGTTAAAGGAGTGATTTGACTTCCTCTGTGCAGCTGCTTAGTTTAGTTTATTTTAACATAAAGACAGAGCAGAAAGAGAAATTTCACCTACCAGCCTCCTGTAGCTCGTGACTAACATTATAAAGCAGGAGTAATGTGAGTTCATTCCTTCTTCGTTGTTTTTAACAGGATTTAGAAGAATGGCAGAGCAGGAGAGAGGACTTCTTCATCACTGAGAAGAAGAGGAGGAGGAGGAGCTGCAGTTTCAGGATGGAGCGAGCTCACAGCCTCCTGCTGAACGAGGAGGTGTGCAGTCAGCTGGGTGAACATCAGAGGGCGGAGTTTATCTTCGAGTGGCTGAACCACCTGAAGAAGCTCCTCCCATCCACAGACAGGGTGAGAGCTGCTGTCAGAGGTCGAGAACTGACCCTGACGGTCACTACGGAGGCCCGGAGAGGACATTTCTGTTTATCACCAGTCACCTCTGCACTTTGTTTCTGACTGTTTCTGTTTCTGACTGTTTAAAGTGTGTGATATTTGATCAGCTGGACTTTTCTCCACCTGTTCAGGTCGACATCAAACACAACCAGCGGCGCCTGGTCGACCAGCTGTCGACCGTTCTGATTGGCTCCCCCGGCCCTCCGACCCGCTGGCTGCTGGCCCACTGCTTGGCTCTGCTCTACCGCCTGGGAGACCCCGTACCTTCCAGCTTATTGGTGGAGAGGTGCAATGACATCATCCGCAGCAAAGACGACTCTCCGTCAGGCCTCCCCACCCGGCTGTAAGTCAGGCTGCGTTCATGTCCCATTGGAAAGATTGGAAAACAGAGCTTCCAAGTGAAAATACTTACTCAGATTGTGGGAAAGAGCTTCGTTTGAGTTCACAGCTACAGATCAATGAACAGACCCACGATGATGCGTTTGTGTGTTTCAGGGCAGCCGTCGCGTGTCTCGGCGCTCTGTACGAGCAGCTCGGCCGGATGCTCGGCGGCTCCTTCAGAGACACTCTGACCAACCTGCTGAAGGCCATGAAGAGCGCCGAGGTACGTCTTCCTCTGAACGCCACATCTCTGTCACACAGAACAACATGACTCACATCTGTGCAGCAAGGTTTAATAAAAAGTTAAAGGCTAAAAACTAAATGAGATTTTGAAATGACAACTTCATGTTGAAAAATCTAATTTAAATAACTGAATAAAATAAATGAATGGTTTGTTTTACAATGAATTTTTAAATAAATAAATGAATGAACTTTATGTATTTCTAGCAAACAGTGAAGTTCAAAGTGCTCCATGTCAGTGATGAAGCTGATGAATATTTAAGTTTCCATGACAACGTGTGATTCACAGAAACAGCACCTCTTTGTAGTTACTGTGGTTCAGACCAACTTCAGCAGTAGTACAAAGAAATTACGTAGCTAAGTTTTTATAAACTGTAAATCCCTCCCTCTCTCTCAGTCTCAGGGTCGCTATGAGATCATGTTGAGCGTGGAGAAGATCCTGCGAGGTTTAGGCGTCAGCGCCATGCCGTGTCACCGTGACGTCTACAAGGCGGCGAGGACCTGTCTGACGGACCGATCCATGGCTGTGCGCTGCGCCGCCACTAAGGTACAGTCTGACCCTCAACCCTTATTTTTTATTTTATTATTTCTTTATTTATTATTCTATTTTCATTAATTTTATTTTTTATTTTAAAAAATACTATTTAATTTCTTATTTATGTAATAATTATTTTATTTCTTATTTTCTTATTTTATTTATTTTTTATTAAATTTTTTATTTTATTTTTATGTTTTCTTGTTGGTGCGTTCAAGGCCCCTCTGACATAACAGTGATGACTCAGAGCGAGCAGCCTCTGTCTGACTGCGCGAGCGTCTCAGGTCCCTTCACTACGACCTTGTTTCCTTCACTTGCGTCTTCTGTGTCTCTGAGTGTTTGGATGTTCGACACGTTTATTACAAACCTGCTGCTGCTCCGGTGAATCCTCGCTCCTCACAGCAGGAATAAGAGGAAGTACCTGGTGTCACATGACCAGGGTGTGGAGAAGCTAACAGCTGCTGTGTCTCGCTCTGTCAGTGTTTGCTGGAGCTGCAGAGGGAGGCGGTGTTCCTGTGGACCAGCGAGCTGGAGAACGTGGCCACTCTGTGCTTCAGAGCCTTCGAAGGATCCAACTACAACGTCCGAGTGTCTGTGGCCAAACTGCTGGGAACTCTGCTGGCTGCTGCCGTGGAGCCCAGGCAGCCCACCGGTACGACGGGGGGGGGGGGGGGGGATGTTTAAAATCACATCTGGGTGTCCGGTGTCAGGGGAGGTTAGCCTAGCTTAGCACAGCGCCTGGAGGCAGGGGGCGTCTTGATTATTGATCTGATCAGTCGGTTTAATCGAAGCAGATTCATGACTGATTTTCCTCGAGTTATTAAAAATCTCAAACAAAGAAAGTGTCAGATTTAACATTTTGTATGAACATGTAATTATTTTTAAAGAATATGGCGGCTGTAGATCGGGGGTGTCTCAAAGACTGACCCTGACCCCCTGCTGTTCAAGGACTCCAGTCTTACCCATCATGCTCGTGCACACGGGGAAGGTGGCGAGTGGTCACATGTTTGAATGAAGACCTGAACCCTTTTTTTCCACAGCAGCGCCGAGGCAGGGAGGGCGGGGTCGAAGCTCTCTGGAGGAGGTGATGGATTTGTTGACGGCGGGGTTCCTGCGGGGCGGGGCGGGCTTCCTCCGAGCCAGCGGAGACATGTTGAAGGGGACGAGCTCCGTCAGCAAGGACATCCGCATCGGAGTCACACAGGTGGGTAATCACTCACTCACCTGAGGAGCAGATTACAATGAGCAGACTCAGATCTCTCCTCCTCCTCCTCCTCCTCTTCCTCCTCCTCCTCCTCCTCCTCCTCCTCCTCCTCCTCCTCCTCCTCCTCCTCTCCTCCTCCTCCTCCTCCTCTTCCTCCTCCTCCTCCTCCTCAGGCCTGCGTGGTCTTCGTCTCCACCCTGGGAGGCTCGTGGCTGGAGGCGAACCTCCCAGCCTTCCTGTCTCTGCTGATGGAGTTGGCGTCCCACGGCCGAGCCACGCAAACGCCGGGCGACGCCGTGGTGACCCGCCGCTGCGTGTCCTTCGTCCTGAGGAGCACCCTGGGGTCCCTGCTGGGAGAGAAGGCTCAGACCAACGCCGCCAAACAGCTCTGCCTCGCCGTGGCCTCACAGAGACGAGCCATCGGTGAGCGGGGGGGGGGGCACAAAGAAAAAGTAGTGCAGTGAAATTAAGTGAAATTAATTTTAATAAATTTTATTAAATTAATAAATTAAATAACCAATTTGTGTGTGTGTGTGTGTGTGTGTGTGTGTGTGTGTGTGTGTTCAGATGCAGCTCTGACTGACGGGAACATGGAGACCAGAGTTTCGTCTGCAGACGTCTCAGCCAGTCAGCATGTGTTGGTCTGCTGCCTGCTGGAACTGGGAGGACTCATCCAGGGACTGGGATCCACTGCCGCCCCCCTCCTCACTGACAGTAGCACAGGTCTGACACACACACACACACACACACACACAGACACACACACACACACACACACAGAAGAGGAGGAAGAGGAGATATTGACTGGTGATAAACAATCTGTCGTCTCTATCTGTTACATGGACGTGTGTGTGTGTGTGTGTGTGTGTGTGTGTGTGTGTGTGTGTGTGTGTGTGTGTGTGTGTGTGTGTGTTGACACATGCAGCCCTCCTGGACACGGTGATCTCCGTCCTCCTACACCCCGCCTCCTCGGCCCGGATGGCCGCCGCCTGGTGCCTGCGCTGCGTTGCCATGGCGATGCCGTCCCAGTGCTCCCTGCTGCTGGACCGCTGCGCCGAGCGGCTGGTGGCGCTGAAGTCCTCACCTGAAGCCGTGGCCGGGTACGGAGCAGCTGTCGCCGCCCTGGTGGCCTCAGTGCAGCACTGCCCCCTGGGAATACCACACACCAAGGGCAAGGTGGGTAACGTGCACTAATGTCATGTGATGTTTCATATTAATAACAATAATAATAATGATAAACTCTATTTCTCAGACAAGAGATGCAGCTCAAAGTGCTTTATAATAAAAAATAAAACAGTGCAATAAAATAAAGCTGAACAGAAGGACAAGAGACAGTAGATGATAAAACATGTAAATGAAAATAAAAACTCAAACCAGTAAGAAAAGTAAAATATAAGAATTAATTGAAATAAAAAGGTTTTCAGCTGTTGTTTAAAAATGTTCATGGAGCATCTGTGATTGGACCAGAGCTGACGAACTTCACCAGAGAAAGTGCAGACAGCGTTTTCTTTACAGTTTAAACGTACCTGGCTCATTATCACCTGTGCAGGTGGTGCTGGGTCTGGCT